>NW_013665627.1:753674-759635 GCF_000517525.1 Limulus polyphemus
AAGAGTTGACGGGGGGGGGGGATGATTAGCTGCATTCCCCCTAGTTTTAAACTGCTAAATTAGGGACGGCTAGCGCAGATAGCTCTCGCGTAGCTTTGCGCGAAATTCAAAACAAACAAAAGCAGTTTCTTGTGTGGTTCTGTATTCTCAACGTTCTCACAGTAACTGACCTAGAATTTCACCAAATGTTTAATTTCTATTCCAACAGAGGACATAATTATATATACATTGTTGTAAATAACAATTTCATCGCAGTTGTTCTGCAATTACTTTAACTTAATTCCTTGAGATGTTATTGATGATATTTTCCTTTCTTTGTATTTATGTGTCTTTGTATACATTATCATTTTGACTACTTTTATTTAATCTCATGTTTCTTTATGGGTTTTATATCATTGTTATTTATCATTTATAAAATGTTTATTTTTGGAAGGGCCATACTCTGTCTATTTAAGACTAAGGAACAGTTTGATCTTTTGAGAAATAGAATTGGGTCGAATCTCATCTAGTGTAGTTTTCTCCAAAGATCTCTGTCTTTAAATGTATCCCTGATTTAACTTTCAAAATTTGTAATCGGGAACAAGCTAATACAGAAGACGTTGATTAGGGAACAAGCTAATACAGAAGACGTTGATTAAACCGTTAATTTTCTTTCGAAATTTATTCAAAATTTGTAATCGGGAACAAGCTAATACAGAAGACGTTGATTAAACCGTTAATTTTCTTTCGAAATTTATTCAAAATTTGTAATCGGGAACAAGCTAATACAGAAGACGTTGATTAAACCGTTAATTTTCTTTCGAAATTTAAATTACTCTCCTAATATCGTAGACAAAACAATAAGGAAGTACGAAATCAGGCTAAAAATAACAACTATGTATTTCTTATATTAACAGTACTCCCGTAGATTATGTTTTTCTTGTTATTGATACTTCTTATTACAAAATTATCTGTATTCTTGTTGCTGCTGACAGCTAAGTTACTCTGTTAACAGCTGGAGAAGGTTGTGCAAAAACATAATATCAACCTAACTCTTAGATTTGTTATCAGCTCGATCTGTAAACTAAAATACTTACCGAGAAAAGTGCACGAGAAGGTCGTTCAGATATTAGGGTAAATGAACGTCTTACACTTCCTTCTTATATTTACGAATATAAATCAAAAACAGGACACTCTTCATAAAGAATGTAGACATACTATGTCACGAACCAGATATTAACAAAAGAAAACAAATAAAGAAGCCTTAGGGATGAATATGGACAATCTCAAATTAACAAATACTTTTGGAATTTCCCCATACGTGTTTCGAAAAAAAAAACATGATGTTTTTTGGGTTTTCTTTCTCCACTATGGTTCAATCATTCTTGCTTCAACTATTGCTGTACTCCTGTTAATGAGTCACTGTGTACTATAGTACGTCATGCTGTTTATTAGTTCTGATACATAAAGTCGTTTATTTTATTTTTAACAATTTTGCTACGCATACTCTTGTGTCTTTCTCGTAAATGTATTTTTTTGCCTCAAAGAATCTTCAGTCGGTTTAATTAGGTATTTTACCTGAAGAAGATCTCTTAAAAGATCTCCCCCCCCCCGTGGCACAGCGGTATGTCTGCGGACTTACAACGCTAGAATCCGGGTTTCGATACTCGTGGTGGGCAGAGCACAGCTAGCCCATTGTGTAGCTTTGTGCTTAATTACAAATAAACAAACAAACAAAAAATTAAAAGATCTTCAAAGCTTGTTGGTTTGAATAAACTTCAAGCTTTAGTCTGAAAATTTTTTGTACTTGATAATATTCAGGATACTATATTATGGCGTAGAGAACAACAAATATTGTGATACTATAGATTACTACATATATTCCAAATGATATGTCTGTAAATTTCAAAATGAGGTCATTTCGATCTCACTTAACTTTTTCAAGTTATGTTCACTCTTACTACTTTATACCTATAAACTTACTCTACATACACATCTTAGTAAGGTATTACCTTCTAAGATGTCTGAACAGTTTCAAATTCAAATAACTTAACATAAAAATATAATAAACAGTAATTCATTAGATAAGTTATTTCACTCTTTAATTGGCCATTAGAGATCATGTGACATTAGTGATCGATTGTTGTTGCCGAAAACGTTAATGCCACGGTGAATATATACTATAACCCTACTGGGCGTTCTGAATATTTCTGTTTCACAGTAAAACATGTATATGTATCTTAAATTCTATCGTTTTTATTATACATGATAAATTATTGATAAATTCCACGATTTAAATTCTGTCAAGACATTTAATGATATTATGATTACATACAGGTATTATAACGTAATATTAATAATATAAATTATAATTGAATATCTTTACCACTTATTACTTCTACATACTCATCAAATTTCGTCAACTTTTATAATTACTTAAATATATGTTTGAGTATAAAGTATTCCTACATAAATAGAACATAATTCAATAAAAATAATCATATGCTATGCGGCTCATAATGATTTTAATAGTACATGTGTGTGAATTGATATATTTAATATCCTAAGCTGTCTCTGTAGTGGCATACTGATTATGAATAGGTTGATAACGTGCACATTCACAAAGAATGTCATTATCAGACGTACAATGAAAATGTTGGAATATCGCAGTTTCAAACCTTGAAGAAATGTACATACTGCCATAATGATGATAAACAATTTTAAATGAATATTTTATAACATTTCATACAATGAACGTTTGTACACGAATAGTGGTATTAAGTGGATGATGAATATCAAACCATATGTGATTTTCTGTAAAGTGTGAGTGCAAATACAGTTGTGTTGTGAACTATAACGTTTATGTTTTTGCCATAAGTACAGATGTAAAACATTTCTGTTCTGGATATATACTGATTGAGTTAATTAGATTTAAACGAAATGTGAAAATGTTATTATGATGTATTTGCATTGATGTTATTTTGGCTGTTAGCATGGTAAGTGGCTTACATATATCTATGATAATTATAGTAAGTATAATATAAAGTGTTAGTTTAATAAAGTTCAAATGATATGTGCAATGAAAGAAGTTATGTGCATAATATAATTCATGGGTTTCGAAATAAATTTTTCACAGAGAAGTATTTTCTAAAGAAATAGTTTAATTCATAATTTCTAAAGAGGACAAAGAGATGACTCACATTATTTTAGATAATGTGTTAAATATATCATATAAAAAGTGATATGTATACTATTTAAATAATGTTTAGATTAATTAATATGTTCTTGATTTACTATATTACAATTTCTAATACAAAAGTATTTTTTTATCTGGACGCGTTCTGATTTCAGCTTTATTATCATTGATTTTCTTAAATTCTCAAAATTGTGTATTTGATTTGATCAATTGCAATTTATAACAATATAAATACATTTGCTGACGTGTCTTCCTATTGAAAATTTAATTAAATTCAACTCATTGTTCAAAACAAATGTAAGCTTTAGTATGTCATACATAATAGAGTTATACATTATTGATTAGACTGAGAATTTTGTCCAGTTAATCTAGAAACTACTGTAGATTAAGTTACGAAATCCTTATTGTTCTATTTTCTGCTTACGGTATTCCATAATTCCTGTATAACTTCTTTAAATAATTATTATCTCTTTGTGTTTACACATTTCAAAGAATACTTATAGAAATGTAATACTTTTATGTGACTCAACTGTTCTTAGACATATCAAGTGGCTATGGCATTAAGGTTATTCAATGAGAAGATTTATAACAATTAATCTAACAAGTTTATCGTCATCTAAGTCTGGTTCAATCGTTCTCTCACATGTTCATCAAGGTTTCATACAAGAC
Source organism: Limulus polyphemus (assembly GCF_000517525.1). Classification (NCBI taxonomy): domain Eukaryota; kingdom Metazoa; phylum Arthropoda; class Merostomata; order Xiphosura; family Limulidae; genus Limulus; species Limulus polyphemus. Next base: position 757,519 of record NW_013665627.1, read on the forward strand.
TCAATATACATGTCCCATCTTTATTATGATATCTGCTGAGGGTCATCTAATTTTCGTATCATTACTTGTTATTTAATTACCAAACATACTTAAATTAGCATTTGAAAATAATAGGATGCCAAGAAGAACCTTTTAAGTTCAGGTCTCATTGGAAATGGTGCAGATTATATTGTTCAGAGCCAGCAAAAAGCAGTAAATTACATGCTAGACCTACTGAAGAGAACATTTTACCCTCTTTTCTAAATAAAGAGAGCTAAAAGAGTAGAAATGGGTGCTCAAATAGGAATGATTTGTGTGCTAATTATAGAACTTTACTATTAAAAAAGAAAACGTTCACAGCACACATATCTTTGAATGTTAGGTCTGTTTGCGATGACTGCATCCATATCTGTGTCAGAATTTTTTCAAGAGAAAGGAGATGTCACTTATTCGCAGGAACATTTCATAGAGACAACTGTCTTGTTCAATCTCTCATTGCCCAGTACTTAACAAATGTTTAGGTGTTGCTGGTGCATTAATAGCTGTCATACATTAAATGTCAAAAAAAAAAAAACAGAAGGAAAGCATGAAAAAATGTTCCTAGCTTTATCATTATATCAAGAACCTGTGTCGTTTTACTTTGGTACATATCAAGTGAGTATACATATATATAAACAGTAAAAGCTTTGTTATTTGGCATCTTCGCATCCGGAAAGCTCTCATTACCGGAAATTCAGTATCTCTAAATACAAATGCTCATTGGAAGTATCGGCATTCATTACAATTCCATCTGTAATGTCAGGGAACGCTCCCAAAGCTTCTCGAAAGTTTGCGACTCTTGATTAGTGCCGTTGCTGTGGCTTTGTTAACATTCTTATTCAGTTTAAAGTTTTTTACAATATTTATTATTGTTTAAAACTGTTATTGTTATAGATGATGTAGTAACACTGTACTTTAGAACATTAATAAGGTGTCAAAATGTTTCCTGTGGAATATCATGAAAGAAATGCTTTCGTAACCGGAATTTTCGTCTATAGGTCACAGCTCAGGTCCGGAAGATGTCTGATAATAAAGCGTTTACTGTATCTACTTTATATATATATATGCGGTGTGTACGCCTTTAACATGCTGGCGAAAAATGATTACACTTATATTTTTGATACGACATTAGCATTAGGATTATCACATTTTCAAACACTACAGTGTCCTGTGGTTAACTTAACAAACTGAAGAACAAAAATAACACTTTCTAGAGAAAAAGTTATTGTGTGTTATACTGAAATAAAGGACTCAACACTCAATGCCTCATAATTAAAATGTTTGGTAAAATGTATTTATTTTTATTAAGAAATAAAGGATCAACACTCCTTGTCTGAGAACCCTCCAGTACATTTGTTTTTAAATGTTATTATTGTTTATGCGAATAAGGATTGTTTCATTGTGTATTAACTCGTTTCCGGTGTTTTTATTTTCTTTGAACGCAATCAAAGTCGGAAAATTCATATTTTTGGTATGTAATACACTTTCTTGCGGGTTACCTGTTATTCTGTTGAACCTTCCCGACTACTTTGACGGAAATCACTACACCTGAAAATATCATACAAAACGAAGCCTGTTTAATCTGTGATCCCAAGATATCTTTGGTATTGACCACTTACCCAACTGTGTATAATTATCTATCATAGTCAATATAGTGGTCTAGACTTGGGGCTGTGGTGGGTCTGGCATGGCCTGGTGGTTAAGGCACTCGACTAGTAATCTGAGAGTCGTGGAATCGAACCTCTTCGCCGAACATGCTCGTTCTTTCATTTATGGGACGTTGTAATGTGACGGTAAATCTCACCGCTCTTTGATAAAGAGTTCGTTCGTTTCTGGCAGTTATTTTGATTTAAAAAATAATTATTTCCGAAGAAATAATTACTTATCAAGGGTGCTCGAAGATTAAGCAATCCCCCTTCACTCCGCTCGTGGCCAAGGAATATGGGCTTAGTTTGAGAAACAGAAAATTAATTGAAGAGCAGAGTAAACTAGACTAAACTAAATTAAACTTTGATAAAGAGTTTGTTTGAATTTATGCACAAAGCTACACAATGGGCTATCTGTGCTCAGCTCACCATGGGTATCGAAACCCGGTTTCT
>NW_013665627.1:760118-768822 GCF_000517525.1 Limulus polyphemus
TAGCGTTGTAAGTCCGCAGAGATACCGCTGTGCCACTGGGGGGCTTGATAATGAGTAGCCCAAGAGATAACAGTGTTGATTAAGTAGCTTCTCTCTAGTCTGTCACTTCAAAATTAGATACTGCTAGTGCAGATAACTCTCTAGTAGCATTGCTTGTAATTCAACAAAGAAAAGCCTGCAGTTATGATAAATAGATATGTATATATATTTATGAAATACATTTTTAATACTGGTCAATTGTTCAGTAATATATGGGTGTATGTATATAATTTCATTTACCGTTTACTTGCCTGCTTCACACACACTTATAGAGCACTTAAAGTGTTGTTTTTTTTTCCTGACAGATCAGATAAACCAACTGAAAATAAAATTTAAGTTGCTTTGTTTGTTTATAAATGTAAAACGTTTTTAACGATGATAAAGCAGTTGAATTTACATGAATGTCTAAGGCAGTCGAATCAAATATTGGTAAATACTAATACTTAAAGTTAGGAACATTTAACTTAAGTACCTGTCATTTCTTGTTTATACAATTAATCATTATAGAAAGTATGTATTTCAGTGCATTAAAAACTACGTAATTGAAATAAAAGTAAAATCAAAATTAACTTAAAAATTGATTTAGACAGTAGATGATATTTATTTATTGAACGTTTATACTTATGTTTGATCAATCATTGAGACTAATTATTAATTATTTTTGTATCACTGTTTAAGTTTCGAGTGCATTTAATTCAAACACAGTAAATTATACAACTTTCATTCAGTAGTTTGGAAAATCGAGTGCTTTCCTGTTAAAACGGATACATTTAATGTTACTTCTAAAACACTGAGAGAACGTAGACTTTCCTAAACTTTTCATAGATTGTTTTAATTCATTGGTTTATCTAAAAATTATTCAAATACCCATTTTCTAACTTATACGTTTTCTTCAAAATCAGCATTAATACTTTAGAATGTAAGTCATACCAAATGATATTTTTGAAAAGAAGTTGTTTGACTCTTATAGCCAAATCCGTTTTACAGTTTCATAGCCAGCTGTGTTTCCTCAAATCATCATTGTCGTGAAATATGTTTAATTCATAGGGAGTTTTTTTATTCAGTGCTTCATCACTGTCGAATGTATCTGGTTTCTTCCGACTTTTTATTCAGAGTTTATCTCCATTGCTGAATAATACTTTCACTAATTCTATTTCATTTACAACAGTTTTATGGCTTACGCAGTTAAACTTTTGGGTAAAATACTTCATATATATATATATATTCTGCATTTTGAATTAAATTATGATGGTGTGTCTGTTGCTGTCAAGAAATAGAAATTCAAATAACTAGACAGAAAACAGAAACTACTGACATTTTTATGCTTATAAATATTGTACCTAGAAAATTAAATAATTATACACAGTTTTTGGAGTGTAATTTGTCAAAAATTAACATGTTTTATGAGAAAAAACTGTTTAGAATAAGCTAAACGTTTTCTAGAATTGTCATAAAACAAAACCACATATGTTTGACATTCTGGACTTTTGTTTTACATTATCTCGATTGTTTCTTTGTTAAATCAATTCTGTTGAGTAATGAAGAGGACATATTATTAGAAAGCTAGTTTGAAAAGAATGCTGTAAGATCAAAACTTGTGATGAAAAAAATATTTCTTTAAAACTAGAGGGCCCGCCTTATACGACAGAAAAATATAAAAAATGTTGCTTGATTATTATCATTATTGTGAAAGATACTTTGCCGAAGTTGGAAAGTAAGTCCTATTAAAGTATTACTTGCAGTGACCATATTCATAGCAGCATATTTGGATAAACTCCTGTATTAGACATCAAAATGAATGTTGTCATTGTTAGAAATACTGTTATATACGATTGGTCTGAAATCCAATACCAGACAGAATTTCTACCATCGATTAAAATATACAATGAATTTCATCTAACAATTTTCTTTTAAGTGAACCATTTCAGGCTCGAAATTCTAGAATAAACGGGATTCTAACCCTCTGTATGTGCTAACATTCATTTTAACGTTTATCAGACTTATGACTTTTACGGGAAAATGGTTGATCAAATTAAGTTTTATTGACATTACCTCAGGAATTTATTGATGAATTCTGAAATTTTGATTTAAATATCATAATTGTATTTCATTGGAACAGAAACCGTAAAACAGTTAGATAGATATCCAAATACATTCTTATCGCCTTTCTAAAATTTTGATTTTTTTTTATATAAGATGTTGTCTAGTCCATTCCAATAATAGTCTTCACGTTTCTTTTGTTCATCTCGCCGAATTGATAAAGATAAAAAAAACACTTTCTTTTAAAACTTGATCGATGAACTATTCAGAAAATAAACTAAACTTAACAGTATTGATACCACACACTCCTCAAATACATATATCAAATATAGGTTTCTTCATATAATTTATTTATATATTTTTAACTATTAGATTATCATTCTTACATGGTTAAGATTCTCTAAAGTACTCCTTACGATGAAAGAGAATTTTGTCCAACCCTTAAATTCTATAACTGACTGATTTTTATCAATAGTTGTTATATAATGTCTTATGATATGGTCTCGTTGATTTGACCTCGTTTTTCCTGGTTCTTTCTGATTGGATAGTAGAAATGACAGTAGCCATACCCATTACCGTTCAGTATATTCAGATATATTAAGAATTAATAAATTATAGTTATACTTTTTGTCAGTAGCTACACTATAACTTACAAACTATAAATGAAAATGTTATTAATTGTATTCTTAAGACAAAATTAATGCATCGAGCCATGAACCTGGAATTATTTCGCAACTGCTCATTATGTCTTAGTTTGGGAGTTTTTGCAGAAACACAATGACTGAGGGATATTGAAATTAAGAGTTCTCAAAAGGTCCAAGGGTGTACAATAAGAGATTATGATAAAATTCTACTATTAAATCAGATTACAGAATTTTACTCATTAGCGTAAAATTCGTGCTCCGCTAAAAGACTTAAAGACACTCTCACGATTTACAGAGGCCCCAGTGTACCGATCAAACTCCTCTGTCATCCCTACTTATTTCTATAGCTACTCCAAGAGAGATCTGTACCTTTAAATGAACCCCGTTAAGACACTCGCCTGAGGTAACACGTGTGGCCCCGCTTGTGTGTGTGTCTAAACCGGTGCTAAGGTCGTAGTGGACGACCTGGGAAGGTCAGGTACAATCGAGGCTTCTTCCTCCCTCCTTGACTATTGTTATTTTAAATGCTATATAATAAAACGTGAGAATTTGCGCACAAATGATGAAAATTGTTTCACAATTCTTATTATCCTTTCCAGGGCTAGGTCCATTAATTTTATCTCATAGTATTTCGTGCTATTTACCGATTTCCATAGTTTGATTGCATTTATTGTTCACAAAACGATTCTTTGGTAAACGTCACTTATCGCATCACCAGAGGCGTATTTATACATAAATACCCTTTCAATACACTGACGATACTTTGATCTAGGTGATGATTTAAGCTCTTGATAAGGGTGACTTACTTGTTATCTGACCTTGGATATTTATTTATTTGGATCTGTGATAAAGGAGCTCATGAATAAGTGGATTATTTGTGGAATTACAGGTGTAGAAAGTTGCTCGGCAATTTCTATGAAAACAGTGATACTATTTTCGCGATTCTGGGGGTTTTGGCACTGTCTGAAGAAGTCAATGAATGTAAACCAGCTACATTGTCAGATATATTTAAGATATACATATTCTCTGTCTAAATTTCAACGCATATATAAATAACCAAGATAAAGTTCATAAGATAGTCTATACGCAAACTTTATTATACAAAAGATAAATCTGTACATATAATACCTGTACCTAGGGGCGTAATTCATGTATAAGTTAAAATTCATCCTGATTGACTAATAAAGGATAACAGACACGACAAACTTGCTATGTCTCTTTCTCAGAATGAGGAAATAACTGATGAAGAAGAAGAAAGTTTCCCAAGTGAGGAGCAAGAGCTTTGTTCTGAGGAATCAAGCTATAAAGGTTTGTTGGTCAATGAGTCTGTTTTTATTTTAATTTAAGCTGGTTATCGTTAGTTTATGTCGAAAATTGTTCAAAACATTTTAGGATTATAGATAACTATGTCCTTAAGATATTAAGACACAACTGTTTAGAAATAATTTATGAGTGGAATGTTGCCTATCCTATTGAAACGTATGGGATATTAGATACCTTCTTTCAATACTATCTTTTATGTTTTAGAATATATGAAAGAAAGAAAGATAATATACACAACATGAGCTGCAAATGTATAATTAATTTGGGTTATCTTCTTGACAAACATTTTCCTTTGTAGAGGTCGGTATTAAAAATATAAAGTTTGAAATAAATATTCAGCTACAAAAAATACATCTTAATTACAAATACGATTCAGTTTTATCTTATCGATCTTATAAAAATTATAATTGTTCTAGTTCAACTACTGTATCACATATAGTATAATAAAAAGTTTTATTACTACATTCTCATTAGTGTAATCAACTGCTACACATATATAAATAACAGCGAAATAGATATTTCATAATTCTATGTGTGTTTGTAAATAAATGAAGTTTGAGATTTTCAGCTAGATCCTGCTTTAAAATTTTGTTATTTCTCAAGGAAAATTCATTCATTTGTTTATTCATCTATTTTTATGCATATGATATCGCGTTCCTTAATTATTTATGTGAGATAAAAAAAGTTGATATTATTAGAAAATACAGTTTTCAAGTGGTCAGGGTGTGAGGTTTGTAATCTAATGTGAACTACCGTATTTTCATGTTAAAATATCTTGTTAACCAAGTAGGCTTCTCATTATTTGTTATGAACGAGTACGTCTATTGCAATTTTTAGATTACAAACGCTAAAAAATAAGCATTATAACTTAAATAAAATCTAACTTTATTGCTTTCCAAAAACTAGTCGTTTTGATCTAGCTTCATCCATGCTTACCTCTTCAAGCAATAATATAAAAAAGAAAATACATCATATTATATATATCTATATACAACATCCTAGTCAAATTTATAGGAATGATTAGATTTAAATCCACGCAATAAAAATACAGGAATTTTGAAATAAAATATTTATCTCTTTCTATTCTGTAGGATATTTACATTTTATCCCAGCACGATATGTGTTTACCTGGATGGGATTTTGTGGATTTTTTTACTTACATGCCCTTCGAGTGACTTTAAACGTAGCTATAGTGGCGATGGTGAACAGCTCAATAAGTGACAAAAATGTCACCATAATTGACGAATGTCCATTTCCAAAAGTTGACAATTCTACAGGTCTTATCAAGGTTAGTCTCTATGTGCTTTCTGTGATATTTGGGGAAAAGTTCCATAGTGTGAACTTTTCAAATAGGTGTTTTGATTGCAAAAAGGTAAGAACAATACATTTCAAACTGTTTAAGTGATCATCTTTAAGTATCAACTGAACGTGTTAGTTTCAATATTGACTTTTACAGTGATTGCGTTCTAGTTTCAATATATCATAGCATTACTTTTAATTAATTCTTATAAATATAACGTAGTTTTGGTGCAAATGAATGCATTAGAGGGATACTATTTTTTGAGTTTATTTTACTTGTTTGTTTGTAATTAAACACGAAGCTACACATGGGCTATATGTGCTGTGCATACCACAGGTATCGAAACCCGTTTGTTAGCGTTACAAGCCGTCAGACTTACGGCTGTGTCACTGGGGGACTATTTCTTTGAGTTTTTTAGAAATGTCACTATCTATTGACATGGATTCATCAGTATTTCAATTGTTTATTGTATTTACATACATTACTATTTCGTTATCCACGCAAGTGATTAAATCAATCAATGTGAAATGTACATCACGTGTTAGAAAGTTGAAGATTGACATCAAACAATTTTAAAATCACATTGATGTAGTAGCTGCAGATGGAAAATAATTTTGAAAAAAGCTAGAGCTATTTTTGTCAAACTATCGAGATCTTTTCGTTTAATTATTTTTCTGGTCATTCTGCTTTTCTAAATTTCTGAATAACAGCTTTAGCTGGAACATCTTTTTTTCATGATACTGCTTCTGTTTGCCTAATACCTGGATAATATATCATCACTGCTATATTTGGCTTAATTTTCTAATTGAAGCTATTTTAAGATTTGTGAAATCAAGAATACTTTTAAGAGGTGATAAAACTTTGCGAATTAGTTTTGCTTATGTAGTCTTTCATTATATAAGCAAAATAAATTTACTGATATAATATTTATCTCTTTCTATTCTGTAGGATATTTACATCTACAAAATAATTACCTCTTAATTTCAAATACGAGTCAGTTTTCTAATTTCGATTTTGTAAAAAAATTCCAATTACCCTAGTTCAACTGCTCTATCACATACAGTACAGTAAAAATGTTTATTACCATATCCTCACTAGTGTAATCAACAGCTACACTTATGTAAATAACAGTGAAATATAATATTACTATTAAAATAGAAGAAACTTTTATTCTGATGATTTATGAGAATAACAAAATTATATATTTTGTTCATGTTTGTTTCATTATTGTAAACTATTACTCTATAATTTCATTAAAAGCGATTGTCAGAAGTTTGTTTGTTTGTTTTGGAACTTCGCGCAAAGCTACACGAGGGCTATCTGCGCTAGCCGTCCCTAATTTAGCAGTGTAAGACTAGAGGGAAGGCAGCTAGTCATCACCACCCACCGCCGACTCTTGGGCTACTCTTTTACCAACGAATAGTGGGATTGACCGTCACATTATAACGCCCCCACGTCTGAAAGGGCGAGCATGTTTGGTGGGATGCGGATTCGAACCCGCGACCCTCAGATTGTGAGTCGAGCGCCTTATCCACCTGGCCATGCCGGGCCGGATTGTCAGAAGTAAAAAAAAAGAAGAAACTTTATTGTATATTTTCCCAATAGTTACTGTGTAAAAGCAAATGTTATAGATTTCCTAATACTATACTTAATACCTTGGAAGCGAACATACCAATAAATATTACTACAATAGACCATCTACTATATATTTGTTATACTCTTCATAAAAATACTTGATTACTTAACGTCATATCATAGTCCAAAGTAGCACTCATATAAAGTGTATTTTATAAGTAGGGGAGACCGGGGCTAGTTGTTACGATTTTTAGAAAAAGTCCACTATCTAGCGAAATAACCCGAATCATACATTGAAACTGACTGAAAGTGAAAGATAAATATGTACTTTATCAAAATTATGTATTCTATATTGAACAAAATTTTTTGAAGTAAAGTCAAGTGTAACAATATGCCCCGGATGCGGGGTAAGTTGATATAATAGGTGGGGCATGTTGTTATACAATATTTACCAAAATTATCCTACTCTATCATGCTAAATGTTATAATAGGCCTACTGTAGTTTTCTCATAACATTTAGCATGTTAGAGTATAAGCCTAATTTCAGTAATTATTCCAGATTTTCTAAATTTTAATGCCATATAATAATTGTAGGCTTAATAAATTTATTAATGATTACACCATAAAAAAACTTTTAAGACGACAATTCAAACATAATTATATTGTAATGAATTCATTATTGATTACACGATAAAATAAATCTTGAAACGTTATTTAAACATATAAGAATCATTGTTCTATGATCGAAAAACTTATAGTCTGTGTCACAATCACAATTTTCACAAATATATGGACCACGAGTTTCACCTGCTGTGCATTCATAATGAGCACACTTATAACAGACTGTACACTGCACCCATTCCTCTCTGGATACAGAATTACTAAACAGGTCTCCACATAGAAGACACTCAGTCTCTTCCATCCGATTTTTCGCTTTTTTCTTGCCTTTATCACCAGCGCTAGCGCCTTTTCCGTCAACTCCAGCTTGAAAAAGATGACAGAGATAAAAAGAAAACGAAAGAGAGTGGTCGAAAAAAACAAGGGTGTAGAGGTCCGATATTCGGCTATTTTCAGGAAGGCATCCCCACGAAAGACCAAAATAACCAGGAAAAAATGAGGACTCCAGAGATGATAAGACCTTTGGCGGTTCTGATGTTTTCCTGTTGGTAGGAGAACTATTCATTAGTACGTCTTCACTAGTAGATGATGTCTCCAAGTTTTCTGTTGATAGTTCATTTGGCAAGGGGCGATCTGTTACGTCGCTGGGTAGAAAATCATCATCTGAAAAAATGTGATGGTCAAAAGGATATATGCCGGAAACTTATAAACCTTTCTTGATATTTTCTGGAGTAAGCGCTCGTGTAAGGCTGTGATTTACGAAGGTTGTTATGTCATAAATGCACATTGTTTTTCCAGGATTGTTCTTTAGCCAACCGTCAACTGCTGCATTATAATACTTCTTGAAAGGCCCGTATATACTTCTATCCAGGGGCTGTAATCTGTGCGAACAGTGAGGCGGGAACGAGAGAAGATTTATACCATTTTCCACACAAAAATTGATACAATCTAAGCTGATATGTGACTCATGGTTATCAAGGAAAAGAACAATAGGATGATCCTTAGAACATTTGACTGTCTTCACAAAATGTTCCATGAATTTTAGAAAATTATATTCGGTCATCCAACCTGAAGGATATGCTGCCCCGATACATCCAGCTGGTCCCCCGTTTAGGAAGTGATCTTTGAAATGGACACGTGGGAAAGTAAACATACAAGGAACACT
>NW_013665627.1:769482-771011 GCF_000517525.1 Limulus polyphemus
TACTTTTTTTTTAGTTTAGGTATGCAAAAACAGAAAATGTACATAACTTTTTTATTTCGTGACTGATCTTATTCATGTCGCCATTAAAACAAAGCTTGCGCAACACGTGTTCGATGGTCCATGAACTATCGTCGTCTATTAATCTCAAGAAGAGCTAGAGGCACTGTATCAACTTGCCCCTGTAACAACTACCCCCGGTCTCCCCTACATTGTAGATTTTATGCATATTTTTTTTTTGCTAGATATATTTTTTTTTCTGACCTTCAGAAAACAACAAGGCTTCCTTTTATCAGGTTCATGTGATTTTTTGATTATATCTTAAATTTTTCTATCAAATAATTTAATACATTTTAGCTTTTCTGCTCAATATACTGGATTGAATACTGCCTAGTCTCGAATAACATTATTTCTAAACGTCTTTGGAATAAATTTTAAAGCTTCTTTTTTTCGGAAATGAAATAAAATAATATACCCAACAATAGAGTTCATTAACACTCTTACTAAATTTATTATTATTATTCTTAATAACGTAATTCATTACTAATTAAAGTATTTTTACATTAGGAATCAATAAAAGAAATACTTTATTGAGGGTATTATAAAAATATTCTTTCTTTGCGAAATTAGAAAATAAGAATTTGTCTCTGAAATTCCGCATAATATTCTGGTGGTAAATTTAAGTTAAATTCATAACAAAATCATTGAACACCTAGACTAAAAATATGAAATGGATTTAAAAAAAAATAAATACATTTTGGTGAACAGATAAAATAGCTCTTTAGAAGTTAAACACTCTCACGTCGAAAAAAATACTTTCAAACATACTGTTTGTACTTTGCTGTAAATACCTGGCCTTCATGTTATCTGCAGTCGTTATTATTAACTCGTCACAGTGTACAACTGCCTAATTATTATCTATAGAAAGTTTTAGGCCTATCTCTCGGTGGGACAGCGCTAAAATCTGGTGCCCGATTCCTCGTGGTGGACTCAGTGGATAACCAAAATGACTTTGCTCTAACAAACAAACATACTTTTAAGCCCTTAATACAAGTGATTATAATGTAAAAAAGGAAGTCTACGTGGTAAAATTTTCTGGTTATATTTTATAGACCGCACACCAGTTTTCCAAAAAATTTAATAATTCATTGTTACAAATTACAACGAAAAAAGGTTACCTTTCAACATATGCTTGCCTTTTTGCTCTGAAATTCTTTTCCTGTTATACTTTCAGGATAATATTACTTAGGCCTACCAGCAGAAGAATCTTTCTCTAAAAGAAAAATAAAAAGGCTAAACGTTTTTATATTACAAAAAAAAAAGTCGTACTCAATACATACATTTCCTCCGTTGCTAGTAGCAACTATTCAGAGGGCATTGCCTTTAGTGAAATATAAGAATTCTTTATTCAACTAATAACAATAATTTGTATAGCATATCCAACCAGTAGTTACTTGGCTATTTAAGATAAAGCCCCCCATTGGCACAGCGGTATGTCTGCGGTCTTACAACGCTAGAATCCGGGTTTCGAT
>NW_013665627.1:771958-784439 GCF_000517525.1 Limulus polyphemus
AGCACAGATAGCCCACTGTGTAGCTTTGTGCTTAATTACAAACAAACAAACAAATTTAAGATAAAAGGTATTTAAATAATATGATTTGCGTTAGTGGGTTATTTAAATGAACTATTGGCGTTCCGTGGCATCCATTAATAAAAACTGACTGAAAGATAATATAGTATATCAATGAAAAAGCGGCTTTTCTAAATTTGTTTGATAAATGTGAAGGTTAGAAATTTGAGCATTAACATAATGCAACGTTTTTAGGCTGCAATGAGCTTTTCTGGTTTTGTTTTTCTGACTAATTCTTTCTTATATGATGAGTTGTTTATGTGTCTATGTATTTGTTTTTGTTTTTTTTTTACTTTGCCTAGGAAGGAGAGTTTGATTGGGATGAAACTCTCCAAGGAACCATTCTTGGATCATTTTATTATACCTACGTATTGACTCAACTTCTAGGAGGACGGATGGCGGAGATTTACAGTTCTAAATGGGTGTATGGAGTAACAATAGTGGGCACATCTGTGTTATCTATCTTGACTCCTCTACTTGCCAGGGTGCATGTTGCAGCTTTGATCGTGGTTCGAGTCTTAGAAGGATTACTAGGGGTAATGTTAAATTATATGAATCTTCGCTAAAAACATAGGCAAATAATTTACCGTTATTATTATTACTTTTGAATTATTTTCATGAACATGCTATATAATTATGTGTAATATTACAGACTATAAACCGATTACGGATTTTAAAGTTCCGATAATTGTCTAAGAAATATATGCTCCAACAATCGTGTACTTTAAAAAAAATTCGACTTACAACTATTTGTTTGGGTTAAGTGAATAAAACTGACATTCCAGTAAAATCCTAATGTATTTTACTATAGTGAACACCTTTGTATACTGAAAGGGTTGTTAGCGATCTATGATTACATTTACATATCCATTACCCTTGCACCTGGTCATACTCTTGGTCTGTGATTAATCATATTAGGTGTGATTTGTTTCTTGCGATTCAGCTGAAGTTTATGATTTGAAAGCGTAAATAGTGCTTATACTTGCCTCCTTCTAGGGTGGTTAGATTACAGGACTTTTTGACATGAAGAATTTTGATTCCACAACTATAGAAGCATGCAAAGCACGATATTTTAACTTTTGGAACAAATTATAAATATAATGTTGAATAGTTTCAGTAAAGTAAGAGAAGGCTTGATACCAGTGATGAAAAAATAAGCTACGCCATGATCAGCTACCAGTCTCATAACAGATGTAATGGAGAAAGTTAAACAACTAGTCATCGGAAAAACAACAAGAATAAAACAACAATCTACTGCAGATAATGTAGGAACCTCCTTTAAAACTGTTAATAAGATTGTAACAGGTGGTCGGTAGACGTAGTCGTTTTGAGTTACAAATAAATGTATTTATTACCAAGTTAAGCAGCCGTGGGTTAAGCACACAAGCCACCAACTTGAGGAGCCTACATTTGGAATAAAGAAATTCACTCAGAGATAAGTCGTAGTAATACAAAAATAAGTTTAAATCAGTATGTTCAAGTACTCACCTACATCTATAGTTCCAAAACTGTTTTGCAATAACTATACATCGAAATGCCTAAATTAATCATGGTAAATAGCTAAATGCTCGTTAATCAAACCCTCCATAAGATTCATCAACATAGAAACTACAACAAACAAATTATCAACGAGGTTAACACGGAGTATCCCTTCAGACATAATTATGTTTAGACAATTCAGTTAACACTTGTTACAATATATTTCATAATAGCTCTATTATCTCTGCTATTAATTTTGCTAGCTCTTCAATAGGATTATCTTGTAATACTGTTATTTCGTCAGACATAATATATCATTTAGTAAATACGTTGTTAGACCAGATAGATATAGCAATAATTACTTATAGGACGATTGTACGGCGAATATCTGCAAGACTCTGTAATATAGCCATTTTTGTTTCAGTTTGTTTGTTATGGATTTCGCGCAAAGCTACACGAGGGCTATCCGCGCTAGCCATCCCTAATTTAGCAGTGTAAGACTAGAGGGAAAGGAGATTTAATTCAGTTCCTAGCATTGGGTGAATATTTTTATAGGCACGTCAAAACTAGGTCAAAAAAGGACTATTTTAAGTGAAACTAGAACTAAAAACAGGACTTAAACATTGAAGTCTGTTAAGGGTACTCAAGTATAGAATATCTCAGGTTACATTTTGCCGTCTTCAGCCGTAGCCAAACCGAAAAGCAGAGAGAGAAATAAAGAGACATATAGGCCACTACAAAAGATCACTTGAAGGATAAAAAAACTTAGTTCCTAAACACTGGCATTCTGATTTCCATTATGATCACATACATGTACAAGTATCGTAATAAAACCTGAGATATCTACATCAATAAATACTACAATTAGAGTAATAAAAACTTTAAATGTACCCTCCTATTTCCAATACCGTAAAATGCACCCAGTCTCCTCTCTGATCAATATGCTATTGAAGTGCTCTCGAATTTGAATGAATTAACTTGAATAACACCAAATACGGTATCTAATATGCACGTGTTAGTTATTAAAGGTTATAATTGAAGACATTTTTACTAATATTTTTTGGATTCAGACACTTGGATACTTCAACTGATATAGCTGTCGTAGAAACCCTAGCATTATTTTCACGAATTTATTCGTTCCATGCCATTTTCCAATGTTGAATGTAGAATAACAAATATACTTTAACGTGGCTAATATGTTCAGCTAAGACACGAATCTATTAGAGATACTTAGAAAATGATTATTAGTGTGGTCATGGATGTTCTCCTGTTCATGTTAAAACGTTCCATAGTTTGTATAGGAAAATGGTGGAGATAACAAAGAGCTAGGTGGAAAAAGTTGAGTTAAATTAAAAGTAAACCAGTGAAACCTCAAATCAGAAGATTACATTTTCAGCTGAATGAAATATTGCAAATCTTGATGATGTAGCCCGCTGTAGATCTTAGATGACAGTCACACTGATGTTGCTATATTGAATTAAGAAACTTGTGGTCACGCTCGTATTTCTGCGAAGACATTCCTTTATTACGTTTTTAATATTTTAATGCACAAGTCAACCTGTTTATTTGACTCGCAAAGATTTCTTACATTATAGGCTAACTGTAATATTAGTTGACAGTGGCTTTTATATTTATTTTCTTACATTATAGGCTAACTGTAATGCTAGTTGGCAGTGGCTTTTATATTTATTTTAACATTTCATAGAGTAAGTGTTTATAACCAGAATAAAATGCATTCAGAATCTGAGTCGTTTTTGACCGTATGTATTATATATATTCAAACGACCATTTCATGCAAGTTTGGGACAAATCTATGATTGTATCATTTTGGGACATTTTTGACATTCTTCTTTATCTTTTACTATGAAAATTATTGATAGTTTTCTGTAAAGCTTCGCTAATATACCTGCTTTAGAATATAATATACAGAGAAATCACTCTGTTTAAAGCCATTATGATTTATACTTAATTCCAAAAGGTCTGCATTGAAAAGTAAATACTACAGTCTCTTGCAAAATCTATAATATCTAAGTTACTGTAAAATTACAATCGCATTGTATAGAAATAATAAAAAACGTTACTGTTAGGTGTATCAAGTCAATATAATTATTTTGTACTGTTTATGTCTAAAACTAAGTAATGAGCTTGATTGCCAGATAAGCTAGCATTGTTTGTTTCCAATTCAGCAAGATATATAATATCAATATAATTATTTTAATACTTTGATGATTCAAAGTATTTAAATCATAAACGTATTTGTGGGGTAAATTAAATGAAATCAAGTTTAAGACGTTTTCTTAATCACACTTTCATATATATATATATAACTTGTAAAACATTTAAAGAAATTGTTAAATTCCATAAGGAAACCAAAAACATGTTTGTAAACTTATGTAAAAAATTACTAGAAATTCATAAATTGATAAGATATTTTACATTATAAGCTTAAAAATTGTAAATGGTATATCAATAGCTAATTCAACCAATAAGCTTAATAGCCTAATCAAGTAAATCAAAGTAAATATTTTGTAGAGAGTCGTAAAATTATATATTCGGACTAAAACAGCACTTATATATGATTTTTTCCTAGATGATATAAGCCCATACCATTGTTTTTAATATTTTATTTGTCGTTCATATAAGACGCTATTTACTCCGATGGTGGACGGAGGTTATTTTTTTCATTCGCTTGTGTTTGTTTGTGTTTTTATCGGCAAAATTTCTCGAAAACGCTTGAATGGATTTGGACTATGATTCAACTTATAAGTGATTAGTTTTTGGAAGGTAAAGGTCAAGGTCAAAAATCAGAAAAATCCCTATTTGTTAACATGGGGGACCGAATTTTCAAACAATGTTTGCTTTATAACTCAATCAACTTTTGATGATACTTGGTGGACATATGTAGAATATTATTCATCATTGCCCTGCCAAAAACGGTCCGTGTCCGTTGATAACGGCAGACATATGGCAAATTTTCGTATTTATTGAGAGCCGAATATGATCAATACTGTATGGCGGAGGTATGCACTCTACTGTGTGCCTCTCTAGTTTTATTTGTATTACTTGTTTTGTTGTGACTATATAAAACTCTTCTATACTTTATTTAAACAAAATAATGTTAAACTTTCTTATTAACTGGCTTATAGTGATGAAACAAAATAATAATGAATATCGAAGGTTATTTGATGATATAATGCAATAGTATAATAAACATAAATTCTAGAATACATGTTTAAGAACTATCTAAACAGTGATACAGGAGAAACTTTATCACATAATAGGGACCTAGCTATCCTGCGATGCACGTAATGTTGGGACACTGGCTAACTCGATCACAGAGGGGTTTGTTGTCTTCCATGGTCTTCATTGGTGGAGACATAGGAACAGTGATATCAATACTTATAACAGGAATGATGTGTGAAACTGACTTTCTTGGTGGATGGCCTGCTGGATTTTATTTATTAGGTAACATGTTTACTGACTGTTCTATAAATCAAAAGCACGAAAAATTTACTATAAAGAAATAACGAAATGTAAAATAAATTTGGAGTGTAATTTAAAACAATACGATTACTTTCCTGCCATAAACATTATGTTAAGTTGACAAGTATTTAAGATGCAGGAATGGCATAAAAGATTCTTGTTGAACGAGCACTACGTACTAGAAATTACCAAAGTATCAATTTTAAGCCGCTTTTCATTGATATACTATATTATCTTTCAGTCAGTTTTTATTAATGGATGCCACGGAACGCCAATAGTTCATTTAAATAACCCACTAACGCAAATCACATTATTTAAATACCTTTTATCTTAAACTTGTTTGTTTGTAATTAAGCACAATGGGCTATCTGTGCGCTACAAACCACGGGTATCGAAACCCGGATTCTAGCGTTGTAAGTCCGCAGACATACCGCTGTGCCACTGGGGGGCACTTTTGAGTAAGAGGCTAAAATGATAAATTATGCTTCATTATGAAACCATATCATAATGAATGGCTCCATTAAAGATTAGTTTCATGAAATAAATAGAAAGAGTCGAGCACTGGATATCAAAATAAGTTATTGAAAAGGTAATTGCTCTTCAAAACATAATTAACCGTATATATACTTTTATGCACGTAAAAAACTTAAAAATACCGTTATAGCTGTAATTTCTTGTTCTGACTAATGATGATTTTATTTAAACTTATGAAATATACATTGCTGTTGGATACTAATTATTCATGAAACATGTTGATACAAAGATTAATGTTATCCTTGTATCGAAATAGTACTTCCTGACGCTCATTTAGTTAGAGAAATTAAAACGTGAATATGCATCTATCAAAACATGCTCGTAATCCACAAAATATTCTGAGCTACCTTGCAGTTGAATTATGAAAGTTAACATGTACAAATGTTAACAAAGGTAACATGGAAATATACACTTTGTAAACCGAAAAATGGATCCCACTTGTATCTAAATGCTTTGCCGGAGCGAAACATGTGTTTTTAAAACTTACATTTAAGAATCTTACTAAATTTTTTTTCATTTATAGTAATCAAAAGATTCTGTAATATGGTAACAAATAAAACTTACATATAAATACGTAACATGCGTATAAGTTATAGCATTTTAATTGATCATAAAACATTTATTTACTTAAAATTTATTCGTAGAATTTCTCTAAAGCAACTAGATCCTGTAAAGTTTGTTTCCTGTTTGGCTAAAATAATATGGTTGAATATTATTCTATGGATACAATCTAGAATCGTTCGGAAGATTTTTGTATACATCTGTTTGAGCATACTTCTGTATATATATATATATACAGATAGCCCATTGTGTAGCTCTGTTCTTAACTTCAAACAAACAATCTTACATATGTTTACTAAATAGCTGATAACATGTTGCACCAACAACCCCAAGGATCAACACAGCATAATCCAGTCTCGCACACGTGCCATTTTATTCTATATTGGTAAAACCTTACTCCATTGAATATTGTTGCCTGAAGACACGAAGGATATCAACATACAGCTTGTTACCAAATGTATACTTTCTGCTGCGTTTCCAAATACAGATGTCGATACAATATGTCATGGATACTAAAAATAGAACCAACACCTTGCTGACATTTCAAGTCGAACTTAAAGAGAAAAGAAGAAAGTAGCTTTTGCTTCAGCAATTGTTTTTAAGACAACCTACCATCATTGTAGCGTATTTTTTCACACTAGGAGAAACATGTGGTAATCTTTGTGTCATATAATGTTAAATTCCATTGATATATAACATATAATTGATTTTAGTTTTCTCGGTTACTTGATGAGTTTGCATGTGTATATATATATATATATACACACACATTCGTACTAAATTTAAATGTAATTTTATGGAAGTAAAAGAAATAGCAAACAATGAAAAAAAATGCAGCCACAAAACACGTATCCAACATCGGGACACAAATCATAAAGTGGTTCATTATCTAATGTGTCCTGGTTTTCTCAGGTACCGGTGGAAGTAGGACCCTAATTGTGTTGCGGGTACACCGTCTATCCAGTTTAACTTCAACTCCCCCGGCCTCACATGCTTAGAAGAGAAAAAAGCAAATGTTGGTCCTCTAGCCCACAACTTTCCACATCTTTACCACTTTTCGTTGTTTGCAGCCAGATGTGGGTAGGTGGTTGCTTAACAAAATGCCCCCAGTTGCACAGTGGTATGCCTGTGGACTTACAACGCTAGAGACCGGGTCTAGATACATATGGTGGACAGAGCACAGATAATCCATTGTGTAGCTTTGTGCTTAACTTCAAATAAACAAACAAGCTTACAAAAATAAATAAATAAAATGAAAACAATAATAAGAAAGAAACAATTAGAATACAAGACACAATAAAATAAATTTCTAAAATTTATTGTAGCAAAAATAATTGGAATTACTTATTTGGATATTTCATATCTTAAATAGGTGGATTAATGTAGTTGTAACGCTTTCCCCTATATCAGGCCTGCTGCTGTTTGGATCTCTTTAGAACCATTGAAGATCCATATAGCTGTATGAAAGGGTAGTGGATGGGAGTTATACTAACAATTTAGGTTGGGCTTAGTATATAAATACCTTAGCATCTTAGTATCAATGTCCAAACATCATACTGGGGGCTGGAATGCTAACTTCAAGAACAGTTTTGATGTCTCCCCCATTATTTTATTATTGTTTTTATTTTATGTATTTCTTTTTTGTGAGCAATCACCTTCCCACATCTGGCTGCAAACAGCGAAATGTGGTCAAGGTGAGGGTCGCTGTGGGCTAGAGCAACCACATTTGCTTTTTTTTTTTCTTTAAGCATGTGAGGCTGGCGAAGTTGAAATTAAACTGGATAGACGGTATACCCGCAACACAATTTTGGTCTTACTTCTGTCGGTACCTGATAAAGCCAGGACACATTAGATAATGACACACCTTATGATTTGTGCCCTAGTGGTCAGTGTTTATTATCTGCTTGCGTTTTTTTTTTTCGTTCTACATAAAATTATAGTTAATTATATTTCATTTAAGGTTTGCATTTGCTGTGTAAAATTCACTCTACTCGTTTTGATGTAAGACATGAGTTGTTAACTTAGTTTTTACATATCTATTTCAGATTTTATGTCTTTGATTTTTGCTTTTGTTATTTGGTGATACTTTAGACATGTATTATGTTTTCGAATGTTCCAGGTGCGGGAGGTATCGTGTGGTTTATATTTTGGATATTTTTAGCATTTGATTCCCCAGAAGACCATCCAAGAATATCCAAACAAGAACTTATTTTCATTCAGAAAGATCAGAACAGAGCGCATGGAAACAAAGTATGTAAAACGTTTGAAAATCGTAACAACAAATAAAAAAAATTATATTCTACTTATGCAAACAAACAAATTAAGAAGGCGTGTTACATTTTAGGGCGTATCGATTGCAACATTTACACAGTTTCAAATGTAGTGTATGGCCCCAGAATTAACTGGATTTTAAGTTATTGTTCAGTGTTTATATATTTCTCAGCTAATTCTGATTTCCTCGTGTATCATCTAGAATGTGCAAATAACCAAGTAAATCACGTGAAATCGCAGCCGATATAAAGTCACTGTGGAACGGCATCTATCAGAACTATGTTTTTACTTTTTTTTTGGCGGCGTATCTTAAGTAGTTCGATGACAGGAAAAAATTATCGCTTTTAGAAAGGTCGATCATTTAAAATTTCTAATACATTGGAGAACAAAGAGACATGGATGAACTTGGAACACTTGCGACACTTCTAACAGATGACAATACACGGAAATATAGGTCAGTGGCAGAAGTTGTTCACCTGCTCCAGGAAACATCACGCAACATAATCAAGAAGGATTCCAACAAGCTGCATCCATGACATCTGAAGAAAAAGAAGACAGAAGATCAACCTTAGAAAACCGTAAGAACGGTACCCAGCCGAGAGCAGTTGACAGTATGACCGTAGGAACGGTACCTAGCCTGGAGAAGGTGACATTATGACCGTAGGAAGGGTACCCAGTCGGAAGAAAATGACAGTATGACCGTAGGAACGGTATTCAGCCGGAAGAAAGAGACAGTATAATCACAGGAACGGTACCCAGCCGGAAGAAAATGACAGTATGATGATGCTTTACGAAGCATATGTGTAGCTTGATAACTGTGACAAATCTCGTGTTGTTGTTTTTTGTTTTTTTAACGGTCTACGACTCAAACAAAATTCCAATAGTGGTACGTGGGTAGTGAAAAGATTTCAACGGGATTTATATCTGTCAAATTGCCGGATGTAGGGCTAATGCAATCAGACTGTTGAAATGAGTGTTGCTGTATACTCGATGGACTATGAAAGCATGTATGGAGGAGTGATGTGTCTTATAACGGAGCCTTTTGCAGTAAAAACTCAGTTGCAGATCTATTGTCAAGATGCACAGTCGTTAGGCAAAGAACAACCGGAAGTCGCGGCATGGACTGTAATGACTTGGTGAGGCTCTGAAATCTTTTAAATATAATGTACTCAACATCCGTATGTTCATATATGGTTGAAATGTGAAACTAAGGTGACGAAAGCAATTACGCTTCATCCACTTATTTGTGATGTGCATGAACTTGAAAAATTGCATACGGTATCATAGTGTTTTCTAATTCTTTTGCTACGAAATCTAGTAAGCTGTGCGATTTTCATTAATTAATTAATTAATACTTTGTAGTTTATAATAATACACCCCATTTCATCACATAGCTGAAAAAATATCGGGATACTTACAATAAATTATGTTCCTGAAACATATAAACAAAAAATATCAACATCGTCAAATCAATTTCGAATTCAGCATTATTTTCTTTTAAGTCCCTTATGCATGAAACGTTTTGTCAACTGATTCAGATAATACATATATTTTTCTCGATTTTCACACTTGGTTTAAGGTAAATATTTTTTGTTTTATAAAAGTACATCTAAGGAAAGGCGTAGAAGCATATTCACATGACGCTAAATCCAATTTGTTATTTATATTTACAAATCATACCGTCTTTCCTGTACGCAGAAAGCGCCAGTTCCTTGGAAGAATGTTTTGACATCCATTCCGATCTGGATGCTGATCGCCACGCATTTTGGACAAGACTTTGGTTTGAATATGCTCCTGACTGAACTTCCTACTTACATGAAAAATATTCTCCATTTCAACATGGAAACGGTAGGTAAATTCTATTATATTAATCAATGTTCTCTGTTTTCCTTGGGATTTGTTGAAGATCATGAGATTCATTATCACTCGTTACGTTCAAATATTCCATACTGATCTTTAAATGGTTGGATATAACGGGATTTTGCCTATTAAATCATAAGAAATGCTGTTTCAGATGATTCTATTAAGTTCCTCTGTATGGCAAGTTAAATATGTTATATTTGATTTCATATAGCCTGCTTTACGTAGAGAACAGATGTATTAATGTCCTTAAATGATGAAACAAGAATAACCGTGCAGAACTTTAAACCATATTGTATTTCAAATTCTAAAACAGTCGTTCTTAGATGAACTCTTTGACGTAAGGATATTTTCACAGACAAAAGGTAAGCCAAATACTAAACAGTACCTATCTCAAACTCGTGTGCTACTCTAGTAGGACAGTGGGATTTGAAAGTCACTGTTAGAATGCGCTCAAAGCCCCAACGTCCTGTGATTTTTTTTCTTTTGTGGCAACGGGATACGAGTCAACAACCCTGAACCTAAAAAAACATGGCATGTTAACCACTAGGTTAGGTTATGCAATCCTGCAAAACTATGAATATGTTTACAATAATTCAGAAATATGATTTTTATCAAATATTACTGAATATCATTATGCATTGTAACAGTAATAAAAAAATAGATATATTTTAATACTGTTAGCAACATGGAACCTATCAACAAATGACGAATCTCATGAAAAAAACAGATCGTGAAACACAAATTAGGCTACGTGATAAGAAGCTGAAAAAAATACTTAAAATATATTCATTAAATATCCAAGATTTTCTTTAATTTGAATATTGAACTAAAATCGGATTGAATATATTCGTCAAATAAAACACTAAAGTAAAAGAAATATTTTAAATAATGTTAAACTATGATCAGAATATCGAAGGATAAAATTTCTACTTTGTAACGTATTAAATCAAAAAACATTGGAAACTTTTGTTCTAAAATTAGAATAAAAACATGTTTATCCGTGATTGATTAAAAATTCCTATGTTAAATATAACGATGGACTCACAGAAACTTTGCAATTAATACCTTTGAATAAACTTTATAGAACTATAATAATAATCAGGTCATAAGTATTATTTTATTCTCATTCGCATTTTAGTTTCTGTTAGTGTTTAACAAAACCAAACGTATATAAATGCTTTATTTTACGTTTGTTATCAATGAAATAATATGTGTTTTCTTATATACTTTGACCAGATTAGATTACTTTAAAGTAAACAGGATTTAGACTTGATTTTCAAAATCGCTGTTTCATTCTTCTACTGGGTTTTAATACGATCCCATCACTATATTGGTAGAATGATATCCATATTTTTTTCTCGTATTTAATAAATTATGATATAACAAGATAAGCGCCTCCCAGTGGCACAGCAGTATGTCCGTGGACTTACAACGCTAGAAACCGGGTTTCGTTACTCGTGGTGGGCAGAGCAAAGATAGTGCATTGTGTAGTTTTGTGCATAAATTCAAATAAACAAACAAGATAAGCTCTGGAAAAATGAACCATAAAAAATAAATCAGATGTTCTGGTACGTTAAATATTAAAATATCGCCATTGATTCCCAAGACATAACGGTTCGCTATTATAAACTTACATTGTACAAAAACTACCACAATTTAGGTATTTAGAAAAATCATGATATACTTTGAAACTGAAGCAAAACTTTCATTTAGAATAAAAGCTTGTTTTTAAAGAGCATGAAAGTTAAAAACTTAAATAATAAGACACATTATTTTTTTTACAAACGGCGGACAAAAAAGCATTTTGCTGATTTGTACAGAGATTGAGTACTTTATATTAAAATGACTCTGGAGTTTCACCACATCGTTATAGTCCTTGTTATCAAGTCCTGTCATACTCTACCTGACAACAGTGCATCTTGGGAAATATCTGCTGCGTATTTTCTTTATAAAAGGTTCCGTCGTAAGCTGTCATGTTCAAAGCATACGCTTCCTCCCAGCTACTTTTCATAATACATCTAGTGTATGAGGATGATGCTTTCTAAGCTCGAGTTTCAACAGTCAGGTCACACATAAATCCATAAGATGTTACGTCCGGTATCAATACATCTTCATATGAAATTACATGACAACCCGTTTTGCTCTCCAGCTGCCTGTTATATTCTGAAATTTGTATATATATATATATATATATATATAGTAGTATTAATAAACTATAATAATAATACTTAAT
>NW_013665627.1:784511-825366 GCF_000517525.1 Limulus polyphemus
TATATTATTAATTAGTATATATATATATATATATATATATATAGGATTTATTAAAAACACTGTAATAAATTACCAATTTTAGAATATACCAGACTACAGATAATAACTAAGGTTAATAAAGAAGGGATATGTTTGTCATATGTACCGTCACTGTTAACAAAAATCAGAAAGTATTCATGAAAAACAAACTTGTCTACTAGCTTTTACTTCTCAGTTAAAAATAATGAATATCATTAATAGTATTAAAGACAAATTTAATATTAAAGGGGAAATGCGGAGTATATAAAATCAGTTCTGACTTGAATTATATCGGACAGACAAGTGGAAATTTGAAGTTTCGAATTAATGAACATAAAAATGGCATAAAAAATAAAAACTAGCGATTCGGACTTAGCGGAATATATGGCAAACTCTTAGCATAACGTTGAGTTGAATAAGGCTAAAATAGTTTAATAAGTTAAGCTAAAAATAAATTAAACATAAGAGAATCTCTAGAAATTGTTAAACACAAAATGATTTTGAATAGAGATTTAGGCCCGGGTACCATAGAAGTGAATTTTTGGAAACCTTGTTAGTAAAGAGCACTGTACAAATGCAAATTATACGCGTACACTTGCTTGTATATAAATGACATTTCCTGTAGTTCTTATAATCTCCTAAAGATGGTAGTATTTTTCCACTGAAAAATGTAGAGTTTTAATTGTATATTTTATTTTCAACTTTATACAATAAATTATTGTGCATTTTTAAACAATGAAGTTATTACTTATTTTATGAAATACATGCACAGGAATGGTCATAGAATATATTGAGTGTATGAATGTTTTAAATCGGACAGGGCTATTACATACCCTTCCCAAAAATTATCAACCTGAGGTAGTATCAAACTTCAAACGAAACGGTAAAAAATGACAACAGGTAGTTCTGTCACCACGACCTTTATATCATCTATATTTGTCACATGACTTGCTGATTTACATATTCAAAATCGTGTTAATATAACGTACTTATTCCTCCTATTATATTTCTTCCTGATATTTATAAAGGTAAATAGAATCAGAAATAATACTGTTGGTGATATATTTTTAGGATTGCTATAGAATTACTTTCAATCATTCTTAAATGTATTCACTCTTATTCAATTGAGACCAAGTTGTTTTAACATAAACAAAAGAATGGAAGATGGCTATTTAATTAATATAACCTAATACATTTTAAAATTCAGAATTGAAGAGAATCCAGTACGCAATTCTTTAATTTATGAATATATACGGACTGACAATCTATGGAGGTACACTTTCTTATTGATAATTTTATCCGTATCGAAACAGGTGATGTGTATGTGTAATTTTTTATTTTTCTAAACACTTTTATTTATCAAAAGTCAATTGTCCCTAGAAGTGACTCAATTTTTTTCTTAATGCTGAACGCTTATTATGAGATTATTGAACTATACCTTCAGTCGATATACTCCTTAAGTTGGTAAACTCTCAATTCCTTCAAAAAGAACATCTTTCTTCCACAATCAGATGAAAAACGGGTCATCTTGTTAGAAGATACATAGTATAAAGTCAAAGCACCTATGATAATCCAATATCTTCTAGCCTCCGTTTAGCGAATTAGATTTCAAATAAAGCAAAACTTATTTTATCTAAAGTCTAAGGTATTAAAATTATTTGAAAATGTCAAAATAACTTGCAATATCAAAAATGTAAAACGAATAATATGGTCCAATGTAGTTCAGTCTAATAGTATTAGAGTGAAGATAAATGAGACAGGATCTTTGTCTGCTAAATGCATGACATCTCACTCTACCGGATATAAATTATTTTGTGTTTTACTATTTTATATCATCATTCACTTAACTTGTTATCATTACGTGTGTGTACGTGGGCAAAAGTTGGATGTAGCTCACGCTTCTCAAGAAATTATTCTGTAAAAGTTTTAAAGCCAAGGGCCATATCTGCAAGGCTAATTTATTATTTTTGTTGTGTATAACGCAAACTTAATACTCTCCACATGATGTTTGTTCTTTATAATATAAAGATGTTTGAACTTTACATAACATATTAATTATATGTCTCATGTTACAACCAGAGAAAACTAGCGAACGTTCAAACTCATTTAACGTCTATAATCATTTCCTAGTTATTTGCTTCTATTATTCCTTTGTCTAAAATTTATTAAATACCTTTTTTGAAACATGTTATGTTTCAGTATACCTTCTTACAAAGATAACGGCGCGTCTGTTAGTACTTTGTTAATTTATTATAGTTATTGAAAAGCTAGTTAATTAATAGGTATTCTATTTTAAGCACCTAGTTACTGGTCTCGCTAATGAAGAGCTACTTATTCATAAATCATTCACAGCTCAATAAAATGTAATAGTGCGTTGTTAATTACCGTCACTATTGTTTTTCGTTTGAAGTGCTTAAACTTTTTTGTGGTTTAAAAGATCACTTTTTGTAAATGAAACTAACGGCAAAATGCATCACCGTTACTATAGTTTTTGCTCTTAAAAAGAATGTGAAATATTTAGTTGTATATTTTTCACAAACTGTTAAGTACTTGAAAAGACACGTTACATTTATGAGATGTAATATAATTATGGGCAATCAAAGTGTATCTACTCTATTACGCCGTATAAATTGAAAGGTGTTAACGTAACAACATGGGATAGTAATTTTGTTATTAATTTGACACAGGTAATTCTCGCTATAAAGCTTCACATATAAGGTACACTTTTAAATAATAATTATGAGATAATGAATGTGATACGTTATCTCTGAAGAACTATATTTAACAATGCATATAGAGAATATTCTTGATTGGTTAACTGTTTGTTTTAAGTTCAAAGCTACAGAATGGGCTACCTGTGTTGTGTCTACCACGAGATATAGTACCCTGGACTGTAGCGTTACAAGTCGTTAAGCTTACTTCTATATAGAATCTCAAATCAGCTGACAAAAATATAACATAAAATATTTCAAAAGAAAGAATGTTTATTTTAACTAACATGGAAAGCTAACTTGTAAATGTTAAAGTAGTTTAAACTTTTCACTTGCTGAACTACCAAGCTAAAACAGATAAGCTTTTTCGATCCAAAGAGGAGGAGGAAAATAATGTGTTAATTTTTTTAAACAAAAAATTGTTTTATGCAAAATATCATTCTTGCTGTTGAAATCACCCAGTGCTGGTTGCATGAAGGAAATGGAGATTTTTTTATTGAACCTATGAAATGTCCCAGCCTCCACCAACCACTTATACAAGTAAATGAAAAACAATTTGTTAAAATTAAGGCTAAATTTATCCGTTTGTTTTAAATATTGTTGCCTGAATTATATTTGTTGTGGTAATAGAACGGTTTGCTATCGGCTCTTCCGTATCTTTTTCGGGCATCTGTTGCCTGGATAGCTGGAAGTATAGCAGACTTCATGGTAAGGAAAAGATATCTCAGCATCAGCGTCACTCGAAAAGTCTGCAACACAATTGGTAAGTTTTACAACCATTACCATGTCTTAATGTTATGTAAGTGTATATTAAACATAAAACAGCTTTTTTTATTAATACTGAAACTATGTATTGGAATATATACATCAGAGAACAATAAAACGTCTTCACGAATCAATATTCCCATCATAGGTTATGCTGATCACATAACATGGCTTCATACATAGCGACCGTTAAAAATATCCTGCAATTTAATGGTGAACATAATTTAATGAAAATAAACTCGATACAATAACAATTTAAATACTATGAGATATAATACGGTCTTAAAATAATCTGCACATTATGATTTTCGTTTACACAGGTTTGTTTCGTTGAATTTCGCGGAAAGCTACTCGAGGGCTATATAGCCTTACCAAATTTTGAAGTGACAGACTAAATGAAAAGCAGCTACTCGATTACGTTTATCACCAATTCATGAGCTATTACGCTTGTCAGACAGAATAGTGAGATTTGACAGTCAGTCGTAAGTCACCCATGGATCCAAACTTCCTAACGCGAGATTTTTTTTTTTTTTGTTGTTGTTGTAAGGAAACACAAACCACGGCTCCACAGTCCGGCACTCTAACCACTGGAACGCGCTCATCCTCATTTATATAGGTCTTATAAAGGTTATGTAATAGTCGTGAAAAAGTAATGAAACGTTTTAACCTGCTGCGGACTAGACCTTTCAAACTATAATTCCATTGTAATAATACATCATAGATAAAAATATACTCACATAGTTAATAGTTAAATGTAGATGTCTTGCGTTTTTCGGGCTCCACCACAGACCAACAGTGAGTTTACGAACCTATAACGCTAAACTTTTTATTAACTTTTATGAAATTCTCCTAATTATAGAGCGTTTAGCGTCACATGATATTAGCTTAAGCAATTAGCGTAAACAATGATGCTTGATACGGCTCTACCGAGTACATGCTTGATGACAAGAAACTGTTAATCTAGTTTCCATAGCATTACTATAAAGGAAGTTATTAACACCGTTGTAGAGTGGGAAAACTACCACCATATATTTTAAAGAACCTGGTTAGCTCTGTAAAGTATGGGTCTGTTCCGAATAATAAGGTTGCGATCCCAAAGCTAATGTTGGTTACTATCGAGTGTCACTTTCTTATTTGGTATGGTTTGTTGGTGTGTATTGAAAAAATGTCATGATATCTAATCAAATCACCTTAGATGTGAAAACAGGGTGATGTCAAAAAAGGATCGAGCGTGCAACTTAAAGGGATGAGATCAAAATTAGGAGTCAAACTGGTAACTACACTTATAGCATTGATAATAATTTTACAGCAAATATTCATTCATTAGTTAGCCAGGCTGCGTATTCTGTTTTGCCCACAATCATACTCCAAGTTAAACAAAAAACGTGGCCTATCTAAGTAATGAATGAATATTTGCTGTAAAATTTTCATCAATTCTAGTAGTGTAGTTACCAGTTTGGCCTCCAATTTTGATTTCATTACTTTAAGTCTCAGGCTCAATCCTTTTTTTTTTGTTTTTGGCCGCACCTTTTTTCACACCTAAGGTGTTTTTGACTAAATAAGGTATAGCTCTGCTAGCCTTCATGTGACATTTGTTTTATGATCACTAACAATATTAGAACTTTGAGTTAATCCCTAGATAACGGATACGTTGTAGTCCATGGCACAAACGAAGCTTACGTGTGATGTTTACAAAAGAAACAGAAATGAGATTTTCTTAAGACCATTCGGAAGTATTTATCAAATAACAAGGGATAGTTATTTTCTTATTTGGAAATATTTTACCCTATACAAATAGCACTCCTACTTAAATTACAATTACTGTCAATATGTGGCACCCAAGAGAATTGAGAGAAAAACCTTAAATTCATAATATGAAGTATACATTCATATGTATATGTATCAGAGATAAGTTAACCATGAGTAATGACATATATTCACGTGTTTGTAGTCGAAAATCTGGTTTACTGAAAGTTTGTTCATTATTAATTTTATACTCTTTCATGTAACAAACATTTTAGCAAAAAAATACAGTGAACTTTTATATCATCACTAATGAGTTTAGTGTTGTAATTTACTAGTTATAACTAACGTTCAGCGACGTGTTATTAGTGTGTTTCTGTGAATGGATAAATGAGTTAGATTCTGAAATATTTTGATTTAAAAAAAAATTCCAAAGCAACTCTCTTATGTGAAAGGTACTCACATGTTTGCGAATTCTTATTTTTGAAATACATTACAATGGAAATGTTAAGATCCTAAAGTATACTTATTACCCATAGATAAGAAATAGAGAACAAAGTTACCATAAATTATTTTTGATGATATCAATATTAAAATGACCGAAAAAGTTTATGCTTTGTATAAATTTTGGACAGTGTAAGAAATCAGAGTTCATTTGTTATGTCTTTAAAAACTCTGCTTTGTTATAACATTGGCTCAAGATTGAAATTTTGATACACATCAGGTCGAAAATAATATTCTAAAGTAGCATCTTCATTGATTGTTTATATTTTAGTTATATCTTTCGTTGGTTATTTATGAGTTGTTGTTTTTCTTTCATTGGTTTCTTATGTATTGGTTTTATTTATATTATAACACTATTTATTCCTTCCTGTACGTGGATGACATGAATGTGTATTTCTTTACCATTTGTCTTTAAATATTTCTATTATTTAGGTTCTATGGGACCGGCGTTGTGTCTTATCGGCGTTGTTTTGGCCGGTTGCAATAATATCGTAAATGTTACCCTGTTCACATTAGCCATGACATTAAATGGGTTTTCCTTCTCGGGATACATGGTGAACCATTTGGATTTGGCTCCTGACTTTGCTGGTAGGTTACTTTTCGTAATGTTTGTTCCGTGGTTGTCTTTGTAATAGATTTATTTTTCTATTTTTTTATAATTAGTCTGAAACTGTACTTAGATACTACTTTCGCACAAAAAAACATGTTTCCTCCTCTTTCAAACATAAACACGAAATATATTCACGTTAGATTTGATAATGTTTAACAAAAAAAGAAAAACGAAAGTGTTTCGAAATGGCGTATTTAAAGTAGAATAGTGTTTTAGAATTTGCTCTTTCCACAAAACAACATTTCTAACTAACGAATGCAGTGTAATTGTTTAACATAGACTCCATAGATTAGCTAACTAAGTTTGAGGAATCTTAAATCAGAATAATTGGAACTCTATAAGCTTCAAGCATAATGAGAATATAGGGCTAAGACTTCGCATCACAAAGCCACACTTTCACTGTTTGTTTGTTTGGCTCTAAATTGATTGAGAATAGTAAACCTTATGTTATCAATGGGAAAATACGCAATAGTCATTTGAAATGATTAATAGTTCGTACATATCGAAGAATTACTACCATGTTTTATTAACTAGATACAAGTGCTATTGATTTCAATGACTAAACACAAAACTAGTTTAAAAATTAACAATCCGTACAAAATGACAATCGCTAAATGATTGTGTTCATGTAGTAATTAATAAAGCTCACCTGCATCTTTCTACGTCTGTGTATAAATATATATATTTATTGTATTTTCTGATGTAAGATGGAGGTCGTTTTTTAACTTTACTACATACTTATAACCTAATGTCATATAAACAGTATCAGTGAATGTACGTCGGTCTTAAATATATTAGTTAAAAAGTTCATTTTAACTCACTTAATCTTTTGCAATTTTCTTTGTTTCCAAAATGTTTAATTTTAGAGTTTTGTACACTATGAGTTAATTTGAAAGATTACCAAAGTGTTTTATTTGATTGCAATTGTTAGTATAATTATGATATTAAAAAGAATGTCCCAACTGTATTTTGGAATACGAAAGAGAAACTGCGTGATTAATGAAATTATTAGATACATTTAAACAGTAGAAAAAGCAGTTTGTCTGCTTTTTTAATCATAATGTTTGTGTGGTTTCTCTTTCTCTCGTTTTCTACCTTTTTAATTCCAAAAACTGCAAATTAAATATCACAAAGAAATACAGCTAATAATGCTTTTTACATTTACGATATTTTATTTTTCATTTTTGAGCTTGTAGTGTTATGTAGATGATCTTATTGATGGCAGCTACATCTCAGTATATCAAGGTTATTTGGGTTTAATTAGGTAACTATAGTGATTGTTAAAGTTTGTCCATCAATTTGATACTTATCGAGGAAATGCGAGCTTTATGTCCATACATTACCATCTCTAATGCTTACTTTATCATTTTGGACAGATTTTAGTTCTTAGGTAAAACATATGTTTTTTCTACTAAATAAATATCTAATTTCTATCGTGTACATAAAAACAGTTTATGCACGAATCATGTCATTAGAAATTGGCATCACAAAAACAAAGTAATAAAAACAAGAATCACATTTAAACGTTTTTGTAGTTAGTTATTTCAGTCAGTTGGACATTACAATACCAGCGTTTACACGTATAGAGTCAAATAACATCTTAGATAACTCTAACCCCGAAAAAAAGACAGTTCAAACTTGTTAGTAATCTGAATGTTTTAATCTGTAAATGAGCTTTA
This sequence comes from Limulus polyphemus, assembly GCF_000517525.1. Classification (NCBI taxonomy): domain Eukaryota; kingdom Metazoa; phylum Arthropoda; class Merostomata; order Xiphosura; family Limulidae; genus Limulus; species Limulus polyphemus. Next base: position 792,542 of record NW_013665627.1, read on the forward strand.
CAATTGTGAGACACTTGCGTTTTGGTGAGGTTCAGGTATCGTAGTGGAATAAAATGAAACATTTAGATTCTGTAAACTTATAATAATGAGAATGTTGTAATACATTTGATACACAATGATGTGTTCTCAAGACAAACTAACTCCGAGGAAACATCTATGTTAGACATGTTTGTTGAAATGACGGGTGATTCTGATCGTAAAACAGCAATGTAGAGTCGATGTTTCTATCGACTTACACAGACAGTTTATATTAAGATCAATAAGATAAAGAGTTGTAGAAATGTATGATCTACTTTCTTGTATCTTGCGATATTTGACCATAAGAAATGTGTAGAATTCACTTTCTATTCTGAACAATAGCTTCTATACTTAGGCACTTGGACTTGCTAATTTCCGAGGCTCAGTTCATCCAGACAAAAGTCTTATTAGGAAAGAATTGTCAGATTATTATCAGGAGAGGTTCCTTTCTTATTGTCATATGAAGGCGTGTACAGGTTAGGATTACTTAGTTGTTCACATAACCGTGTATTAACTTACTGTACAAATGCAAATTTTGCATAATGTGTTATTTTTTCATATGGCATCAGGTTTATTCATTTCATTTCCGGTTAAAGGTTACATATAAAGTTTTAGTAAGTTAACGTTCATATTTAGATAGTTCAGTATACAGTGTATTTTATCTACTAACTATGATTACTAAAACGTTTTATCATTCTGCAAGAATTCCTTGGCCGTATTCAATGTGGAAAATTCCTCTATTAGTCATTTTCTAAAATGCTAATATTTGCTTTCATGTAAAGAAAAATGTGCTCTATTATGGTTGGAAAAAGAGGCTTGTATAGAAATGTTGGTTTTAACCCTTCTTAGAAATCAAGCAAAGAGACCAATGAACAGGATTTAAATTAATATTTTAATCAAATGAAGCTTACTTTGTAGTAAAAATCTATTGCAATTGTTATTAATTCTAATTTATATTGAAGTTATTATTCATAATAGAACTTATTACTTAATTGAGATTACTTTTCAAGTGTGTCTTTTGCACACTAGATAACGCTAGAGTACAAGCTGCTAAAAATAAATATCGTAAATGAGTTTTATCGATTTGTTTCTTTGTTGTTAAGCATAAAACTACACAACACGTTTTCTGTAAATGTGCCAATCACGGATATCGAAACACGATTTTTAGCATTATAAGCCTTCCGATTTACCACTGATCCAATGGGGATGCCGGAAATAAGATTCCAAATGAATTGTCAGGTCTGAAATGAGATTAGGAACATTTTTATAGACTTACGAAACAGAAGAAAAAGATACACAATAAAATCATACTACATGTACAGTGAAAAAAAGAAAAGATTTTAGAAGTATCAATATATAAGGAAATAAATAAGGAAGCCTATTAGATGGGAAGTAATATAAACTTCAAAGTTATTTCGGTTACATCTCGTCTTCTGATTTCAGTTATTGATTATGAAACGATTGATTCAACTTTCCAAACTGGGAAGAAAAAAAACTTAAATAACATTTCGTTTTATGAATACAGATAGACTGAAAATAAATATTGAAAATAAAATAAATTCAAGTAGAAACATAATTATTGCCGTCTATATATCCATTCATCCATGAGAAACATACTTGTTAAAAGCATTAACACAGGATCTCTCCCTCAACCAGAGGCGCCTCGGTCGATGGCAGGGAGCAAACGTAAACAATCCAGGATTTATCCTAATTTGGTGACACTTATATAGACTGTTGCATACGATGAGTTATGATGATTATAATTCACAGTTTCTAAATCGGCTAAAGAATAACCGAATTATAACTGGCCACATCATCAGCAAAAACCCCATAGTTAATGAGAGAATGTTTTATTTTGTAACTGATGGATCCATTACGTGAGCCATCTTTTTCTTCGTTCGTAATTGCATCCATTTTTCAGCCTAACAGATCTTCAGCAAATAGCTTCAAACCCGGCTGACCGTGACTTTGCTACTGTTTTGCATCTCATCATTAATCACAATTGTTCTCTCGATTACCTGCGTGTGTAAGGTTCCGAGATGTTCAGCGATTTGCAAACTGTTCATCCACTCTAGATGCGATCCCGATTAATTTTAACAGCCCTTCTTGAAGCATCTATCAAGCCAAAGATGCTGTGATGGCACTCAAAAATGGGGTTGGCGCTGAGAAGGACAGTAGTGATAGTAGTAGTGGCCTTCCGCCAAATAAGAATAAGGCCCCAATCTCAAACAAACAATGAGAAAAGGTTGCATAATTTGATATGAGAATTTAAAAAGATATAATCAATTCGTGCGTGTGACTATTGCTGGTAAAGTGGTGTGGCCATCCTGAAACCCCGGGTCTGTTTGACTGTCCATAAGTCATGACCAAAATGCGTTACCATTATATGGATTGCGTATATGGATACAGCAATTTCTGGATGTTTCTAATAGCGTATGAAATATTTCCAAGAAACAATTACTAGTAGTTATAACTAAGGCTTTCAAAATACATGCTATTAATTAATATTATGATACTCGTATATGTGGAATCTCTTTCAGCTATGGTACACAACCTCGTTGGGTCATAAGGTCATATATATAAACTTGCGTCGCAGTAGATTCGTAAAAAACCGTCTGCAAATAATATTTCTCAAGCAATAATTATTTCCTGTCGAATTGGTGAACATAATTAAACAATTTTAAATTGAACGCAGATTACTTTAGTGCAAAACTAATGCCCCCCCCAGTGGTACAGCGGCATGTCTGCGGGCTTACAACGCTAGAATCCAGGTTTTAATACCCGTGGTGGACAGAGCACAGATAGCCCATTGTATAGCTTTGTGCTCAATTACAAACAAACAAACAAGACTAATAGCAGTGTCTTATTTCTTACAGAACAATTAAGATATTATTTACGTTGTTTTAATAATTGTTAAGGACACGTTTTGAAGATAAGTGAAAAATAAAGTTTGATGGTCTAATGAAAGATAAATAAGCTTATGAAGTGTATTTCTAAAGGAAATACACCCACCCCCTCTCTCTCTCCTGATTTAATACAACTTTTCAGCATTTTTTCAATTTCGAACTTTTGGGACAGAATTGAAAATTATTTGTCAAATATCACGGGATACGGATATTATACTATTGACACTGTCGGTCTAATGATTTTTTCTCAGCTACAAACATGCACGCGTATGAAGAAAAGCTTAAACAATTAATAGTGTAAAAGACACACAAAAATAATTAAGTACCCTATAATAAGGGAGATACAACTGTGATACTCTCTAACAAAGAAAGTAGGCAACGTGAAGATGTGTAATGAGGTATAAGTACCGGGAACATAACATTACCAGAAGAACATAATGTGTTTGTTATATCATTTGTTTATTTATTTTTTAAATGCATGTGCTATATATAGAGGTTTTTCAATTTACTTCTAAGCTACGGCGTTTTTATTAAGTGTGCTTGTAATCTTTTGTGTGCAGCATCAATATTTATTTTAGGAAACTAAACAATATTTGATAAACGAGTTGTACGTAAATCGATAATGTTTGTAAGTAGCTGAACGGCTTCTATATTCTTTAACAAATATAATCTTCATAAAACTATGTATACTGCTAGTTAAATATCCAAAACCTTATGAACATTGACCTTAAGTAAGATGTTATTCCCTGAATTCCTCATATTTTCAGGCACCTTAATGGGTCTAACAAATGGCCTGTCTCAGATAAGTGGATTCATTGCTCCGGCTATTGTTGGGACTCTAACCGAACATAAAGTGAGTTTAATTTTCTTTATCAGATCTTGTCAGCATCATAGTCCATTTCAAATGCATATAAGTGTTTGTTCCTAAATAACATTAATGCTTGTAAAACGTAAAAGACAAAATGTATGAAAACATATAAGATTATTCTTAAATCTCCTACTCCTACTAAGAAGGTAAGAAAATCTGCGAGAAAAAAGAAATCTCCACAGTGACGAGGATACAAAGTGTACGAAAAGCTCTCTTATTCACAAGACACAAAAACGCCCTAGACGAATTAAATCAAAATGAAACAGACTAAAAGTTTAGTATTCTTAAAACTATTTTTGTTTTTTTGGAAAGCTTTCCTAATTGAGTATTAACATTGATCAATAATGAGAGTAGAAGAAATCGTAAAAATGTATTACGTATTGAAAATATCGAAGGAAAATGAACATTCCCAAAATATTGTCCCCCTGCTTTCCAGGTAGAAACTAGTTTGTTTCATGCATTGGTTCTATTACTGTGACAACACTCTTGACAATGTTTGTAGTACATCATAGATTACCCTTTACATAATATTGTGAACTATGTGAGCAATCCACTGTTCTCAAGCCCAATATGATCAACACTGGGTGGTTTCAACAAGCAAATCTGGCTGCTAAATGCTGCATTCAAGTCCATCTCTAAGATATTAAAACCTGAAACCAGATAGGAGACAACTACTATGCAATGTTGCGAAGACAGAGCAGGAGGCGTGCCTCTCGAATCACGCTTAGCTTCTTGTTATTTGCTAGAAATAAGTTTGTACTGACTTCCTAAAGTTTTAGCTTTACAGGGAGTGTCTGATACATTGAAAGATCAAGTAATATTCTGGATGCCCTAGTGTCATATCAATCTTCTGGTTCTGTATCATTATTGGCACATGTCATGAAACACACAATACATGGTTCTTTGGAATAGCCATTAGGTGCAAATTGATAGCTGCACTTTCCAAAGCTGTTGGCCATTTCAAACTCATGCTATACTACTTTAAGTATGTATATGATGATCTAGCCATTACTCATCCCCATCCTTCCTTCATCTATTTGGAATGTTTGTTTGAAAGTTGCATGTGTCTGATGATGATATCTGACAACAGAGTATGAATTTTCCCACAACTAATAACTCAGGCCTACGACGGTTTTATTGTCTTAAACTTTTTTACATGCTCTACAGTAATTCCTGAACGCTGAATCCGAAAATGATATCCATTTTTTTCCATCACGTACAGATTTTTGACAAAACGTCATAACGCAATACATAAAAGAAAGACCACAACACCTAGTTTTGAGACTAAAAGACGTAGATTTCACACAAAAAATCAGGATGAATGGGGATGCATATTCGTTTGACATCAGTGTTCTTCCCTTTTATTAAGTTTGTTTGTATTTTTGTTAACAAACAGAATTATAAAAAAATGTTCATTGTGGTAAACGAAATAATAATTTGATCTAAGTAAGATTTTCTTTTTTCTTTCCGATTTGTAAAAAATCCTTACGTGATATGAAAAAATGAATATTATTTTTGAAATCTGCGTAGCTGAATTATGGAAAATCAGTTATTAAAACCAAAACAACTTTTATGAAGCTTAAATTCGCGGGCCTGTATAATTAATCCAGTCATTTTAATGTTATAAGTAGAGATCAAAAACCAAAACAACTCAGAACATCTTAATAATAATAATTACCTAAAAGTCCAACTTAATCAACATTATTATTATTATTACAGTTTTAAAGACGGGGCTCTGTTAGCCTTTTCTTGACATTCTCGTCACACAGAAGCCCAACAACGTTTGAGTCCTCTGTATACTGGAATGAAACGTTTACTGGTCTACTCAGTGGGTTCGACAGCTTCATTCCAAATTAGTACAAACTGAATCTTGTTTTGTTGTTTCCTTACTGGGCCTTTCAATATTTATTCTAACTACTTTAATTTACATGCATAGATTTTTTACTGAAAATACACTTTCATATTAAACAGGTTCCTCTACACATTTTGAACAGAGCCATTTTCAATTTTTTGGACACAAAATTTCAACTAAATCCAAGGCTCTCTCTCAGTTAAAAAAAATTAATTTTTACCTATTCACCCTTTACCTTGGCAGACAAAGCTTCATATTTAAATGGCGTATTAACAGATATTTTCGAAATATTGACCCTTAAGTCCAAATGAGTTTTATTTTTCAATATTCTTTTCGATTAAAACGTTTATTCCAACAGAAAGACACTCTTCTGACACGTATGCGCTGTTTGATTATAGCAACTATACTTGTAGTAACTAAGATCACTTATATCAGCAAAACTACTCTCCGTCTTGGCATACTGCACCTGAATACACATGGGAGTGCTTTTGAAGACTAGTACTCCATATTCAAAGTAGAATGAGTTTCAACCATCATTGAACACACACACACACACACACACACATATATATATATAAGCTGAGGTACCAGTCCTTTGTGCGGCTTATGAACTTCTGTGATAAATAAAACAAAAATCCTAACTTTCACACAATATATTTGTAGCATAAAATATTATTACAATATTCGTTATTATCTCACCAATAGTTTTGTATAAGCTTTAAGAACTCAATATGTATACACTTAAAACATGTGCTATGATCAGGGTGACTTTGTAGGAAGAGGTAGCGGCGTTAGGGGGCTTCCTATTACCAGTTTCCAACACCCAGCTCTTAATGTCCTTCCACAGTGTTTCTTGTAATTAATTAATTGACGGTCAATGGCCACAAAAGTGTCTTACGGGCCGAAGTTGAAAGGTCACGGGTCAATATAACTCAAGAAACAGCTCTTCATATCAACCTAATGGTAACTGTTGGAGTACAAACTTCAGCTGAGCTTATGTATTATTCCAGTAATATTGGCGGCCATATTTTTTTCATTGCTTTCTTCCGCAGAGAGTGTTAGCGCACTCTCTGGGATATATAAGACGTTTGTGTGCCCTCCCCCATATAGTGTGCATTAGAAAATTTAATAAAGTTTTTTTTTGCTGTAAGGACGTGGCGCCATCTATGAATGCAGTTAACATTAACGTCAAATATAATAAATGCTCAATAACAGAAACAATGGGGGATGAAGGGGGTTGAGAACCTCCATGAACACTGTCCTTATTCCAAACTATCATCCCACAAAGTTTGGTTGAGCTTGAATCCCTCGTAATTATTGTTGATAATTATATTCACAATCTATATCAAAAACTCAAATAAAATTATTGCCTCCTGTCGACAGTTTTGATAATCTTTTTAAGAAATACAAAAACATGACTTTTGGTCATCTCGATATTTACATGTCGCTTTAGGTTTAGTAAAGGGTTCAGCTTCATCGTATTTTAAACTGTTTTTAATTACTAGTGTGACTTTACATCTTAAAATTCTTTTAGTTCGATATCGATTCTTTATGTGATATATTTTTCCGAAAGATAAGTTTACGCTTATATTAGTGAACGTCACAATACACAAACAAACACCTAAATCTGTCTACGGATCTCTCTAATCTATTACTATATTTTGAAAATATCCGTTTACTCAGCAAATTATTTGATATGTTAGTTAATTCAAAATTAAGGTAGGAATGTTAGCATATATGACAAAATATTCTATTTAAAAAACGTTTTAGGGCTAGTAACACATCATTAGGGAAATATTAAATGTATTTATTTATTCTGAAACAGGACTTTTCCTTTGGTGAGCAGAATGTTTAAGCGCAAAGCACGTAAATCATTTAAAAGAATTCGCACCACATAAATTGATCATTTTTATACAAATTAGCCTGATGAATACCACGTTTTGTGTTTTTTAAGTTGGAGTTATGAAAGCGAAAAACAAATCTGGATTGATAATTCTGGGTGATAAATGTACGTAAATGTAACTTGAGAAAGTATTTCATGTAGGCCTCGGTTTGGTGTGATAATAAATCCTCACTTATATTTTATGATAATGACAAAATCATCTGAATAAATCTTTAAAAATTGTTAAAATGTGATGGTAAATTTGAAAGCGAGAACCGATCTTTGTTTTTAATGTTATTGTTATACTTCTTTCTTTTTAAGAATTTATTCAGATACCTCTTAGCTGTTTTTTTTAGAAAGGTAAATTGCACTTACTTAATCTTGTCATGCCATAAAAACAGTTTTATTGGGGTTATTCCTGTGGTAAAATATTTATGAATAAATTTCTTTTTTCCACAGCAAACACTCCACCAGTGGTCCATCGTGTTTTTCTTAACTTCAGCAGTCTATTTTGTAACAGGAGTTTTGTTTGCCACATTTGGTTCAGCGGAGCTACAACCGTGGGGAGTTGCACATCATAGAAAAGAAACCACCAAATCTCGCAAAAAAGGTGAAGATGATCCTCGTAGACTAGAAGACAACGTTCCTGTATTTACCCTTTCCAGGACTATAGATAGTTAAAACATATATTTATTTATAACTTTTCTCATAGTATCCATGTCTATTAATGACTTGCATATTACAATAAGATACTATCGCGGTCAAGACTTGAATAAGATTAAATATAAAATATTTACATAATAAGAATGATTCATGAGAAAATACAGTATAAAATCTCATATGCATTATGTAAAAACAGATATTAGAGGTTGTTCAAACGATATAATGGTACAGGGTGACAGAGTATATTAAGCTTTTATAATGTCCAAAGTGAAGGAATTCTAAGATCAAGACCATTTCATCTGATGCATGTTTCACATTGATAGAAAAAAAGGTAAATATGATTAAATACTTACCGAGATTGCTCTAATGTTCTGTAACAAAATATAAATATCTATTAAGTAGATTTCCAGAAAACAAATATTTCTTGTATCATACCCATAATCAATTAAAATATTATAATCTCCATGAATCATGCTGTATCTTTTAATTGCTAGTGCCGTATTAGTGCGATAATATGTAAATTCTAATACACAAAGAAAATGATGTACGATAGAGTGATGAATTATAGCACGATTTTCTAACTAAACAGAACTTATAAAATTATCAGTTTAGCTCACTATTGGTGGCTAATTTCTATAAAGAAACACCTACTGAATGTGACTTCTTATTTGCTATTTCTTGTGAATTTCTTAAAGTTAATCATTCAAAACATCTTTCAGAGTACACATGGCATCCGTCACCAATCCGGCTTTTTTTAGAGATAAGAAGTTGTTTAGTCAAGTTGTATATTTATTGGGATATACTACACTTTTTCTTAAAAATTATGTACATGTTTATAGATACATATATATATATACCAATAATATAGATGGTTTTATGTTTTATAATGACTATTACCTCTAAACTATGACATCGTTCTTGTAAATAAAAAAACAAAAACAAATATGGGTTTGCATGGCAGTTCTAGAAAAGAAAGTAATCCACACTAGCTTTAAATGTAAACTTTAATTAACTCATCTTTAGAAAATCAAAATTCTTATCAAGCAGAATTAAATTTTTTAATAACTTACACGTGGATTAAGCGTTGCTGGAGGGCACCAGAGTGTAACTCCGGCACATAAATTGTTGCTGAGTTCCGACACTTCATAAAATAAAAATATGTATGCAAGAAAAATTGTTTTCTACTTACACCTGCAATTAAGTGTCTTCTATACCCAAACTCCCAGATTATCAGAGAACACTCTGGCTGTTTGTGGTTCCCCGTGTTCACTAGTAGCTCTCTCTCAGACAGCCCAGCTCAAATTCTGTCATCACTCTCCCTCAGGAGTTGGCGTCAGGCACTGTGCGACCGCTCCAGCTCAAGAGCAGATATCAGTGCACTACATTGGTGAAAGTTTTCGAAATACGTCACGTGGTTATTAAAAAATTCAATTATAGTATTAAAACACTTAATAAAGTACATTTCAAAATGATACTGTGTATTAGAATTTTTTTTAATTCATATTATTAACGTAATATACAATGAAGGTCGCGTTTTTAGTTATTTGTGTTGGCAAAGAATTATAAAAGTTAAAACTTTTAATACTGTAGTGCAGTCAGAAACATAATAAATTAATAAGATATGCGTTTGTAAAAGTTATTTTAATGTTAGTGATTTTTATATGGTGCATAGTTGTTGTTTTTTTCCTTGATGCTTAATTAAAAGGAAGTTGAGTTGCGTGTTTTCTCCCAGGAATGTACATACGAATTCAATTTAGTAGAGATCTAGTAGTCTTAAATGATTAGAGCTGCATATATATTCTTAATTAGAACGAACTCACGAAAATGGAAATTAAGTTTTAAATATAATATTTTTTACCATGATAGGGACGCCACACGTCTAACACTGTAAAATGTAGCATTACATTACTGATACGATGTTATTTTGTTGAGAAAAAACATTTTTTGTGTATGTTAATGATCTGATTTTCCATAATACGGGCTAGGATCATTTATAACAACATCGACAAAAACATTGAAAAAAAGACGTAAAAAAAGGAACTAATGGAACTCTAAAACAGAACCAAACCTCAATTAATAACAAAAAGTTAAACAATCTCCCTCTTTATAGCAATAATAAATTTTCAGCCGCGGCATAGCGGCTCATAGAATGGGAATGAGCATTTTTCTAGTACAAACTTTTAGTTCATAGCTACATCTTTTGACCGATTTGGGACTTAATTACAGTCGTGGTTACTGAGGATTTCCTCACGTTTTGGTTACGATTGTGTTTTTCATGAATTATTAGACACATTTAAATTATTTTGAGTTACTCATCATTTGAGCGGGAAACGTTGTTTTGAAACAAAAAAGAAAGAAGAAAGTCGATTGAAGTAATAAATAAGATATTTTAAACGAATGTTTTGGATTGTTTTTAACCGTCCTTTAGCTTGTTCTACAGAATAAAACATAAGCATAATATAATTACGACGACTACTCTATTAACATGATAATAAGATACTATCTAAAACACCAAACCTGTGAAAAATTAGCAGACTGAAATAAAGAAATAATTAGTCAGAACTAGTAGGTAGCGAGGCAGGGCGAATTGAATCAACTATAGTTGTAGGGAGTTAAGGGGTTGTTGAAAGCAGGGTGATTTTTTTATTGATAAATATACTTTCTGTGATGAGAAGTTATACATTTGATTTATCAGTGGTCGAGATTTTAAGTCGTTTTAGAGTGATTAGTATCTAGTTTGGATAGCGGAGTTACAAGGATTTGAAAATGGAGTACTGGTCTTCAAAGGCATCCCATGTGCAGATAGTTCTGTCCAAAATGTGTAGAGGAACCCGTTTAATATGAAAGTGTATTTTCAGTAAAAAAATCTATGCAGGTAAATTAAAGTAGTTAGAATAAATATTGAAAGGCCCAGTAAGGAAACAACAAAACACGATTCAGTTTGTAGTAATTTGGAATGAAGCTGTCGAACCCACTGAGTAGACCAGTAAACGTTTCATTCCAGTATATAGAGGACTCAAAAGTTGTCAGGGTTCTGGCTCACGAGATTGTCAAGAAAAGGCTAACAGAGCCCCGTCTTTAAAACTGTAATAATAATAATAATGTTGATTAAGTTGGACTTTTAGGTAATTATTATCATTAAGATGTTCTGAGTTGTTTTGGTTTTTGATCTCTACTTATAACATTAAAATGACTGGAGTAATTATACAGGCCCGCGAAATTAAACTTCATAAAAGTTGATTTGGTTTTAATAACGGATTTTCCATAAATCAGCTACGCAGATTTCAAAAATAATATTTTTTTTCATATCACGTAAGGATTTTTTACAAATCAGGAAGAAAAAAAAACTCTTACTTAGCTCAAATTATTATTTCATTTACCACAATGAACATTTTTATTATTACGTTTGTTAACAAAAATACGAACAAACAGAAGAAAAGGGAAGAATATTGATGTCAGACGAATATGCATCCTCATTCATCTGATTTTTTGTGTGAAATCTACGTTTTTAGTCTCAAAACTAGGTGTTGTGGTCTTTCTTTTATGTATTGCTTTATGACATTTTGTGAAAAATCTGTACGTGATGGAGAAAAATAGATATCGTTTTCGGATTCAGCGTACGGGGATTACTGTAGAACATGTGAATATTTCGAGACAATAAACCCATCGCAGGCCTGTGTTATCAGTGTTACAAGTTGTTGATTAGTAACAAGCAATAATATTCTTTATATACGTATGGAAATATACGCTTCTAACAATAGACCGCATATATTCTCTACCGTAGTTTGGATATGTATATTTATAAACAAATTATCCCTTACCTTTCTATACACTAATGTGAAACTTAAACCAAGGCTTGATTCTAATAACTCGTTCACAAATGCGTCAGAATTGTACTTGTAGAAATACAGCCTGTTAATTTAATTAATTTCAATTTACATTTAACCAAATGTTTTCAAGTATATATGATAACGATAAGTTTTTTTGGAACATCAGTTTTTAAAATAAAGGAGTAGTGACTTTTCTAAATTTTTCTCGCATGCATTTACCAATTACAAACTTAAGAAATAAATCTAATTATAATAATGCTTTGATTCGGTTTACCCCTTAACTAAACTTTTCATAACAAATAGTGAAAAGCCTTGATCATCAAAATACTATTATATGGTTTCAACAGTGCAAAAATAGACCCACTCCGATGCTAGAATTCTATCATTATTATTATAAGAAAGATTGTTATCTAAAAGTATAACTTTAATTCAAATTCCTGTTCTTTTATGTTTAATATTAAAATATTACTAAAACAGAGATGCATGGCTTTTTTATGTTAAGATGAAAAATTGTTATTTAATTAATCATACATTTTCATGTAAGCAGAAGAATTAGTTGTTGCTAAGTTTGAAACCGTACTTACCCCATCAATCTAGTCATATATTTGACCATAAAAAATGTACTGCCAATGACAGTGTCAAGATGGAATAATCCTTACAATAATCTTGCAATAATATCTCATGAGATTTATTGCATGGTCAGCGAAACGTTGCAATAACTTAAATATCAAACCTTTTCATTTATAATTAAGGATACACAGTCTTTCTGCAAAATATTTAACTTGAACTTTTGGATCTAATAGTGTAATGGTTGCTCAGGAGTTTTTAAATGAGGGTATCTATTGGTTTATTTCAAAAAATGTCAAGAAGTTATGAATTAATAAGTTCATAATATATCAAGGAGTGTGCTTTTCAGAAAAAGAAACCTTAAAATTGGAACTGTATTTGAAAATTCTCTGAAAGACAACTTGAAATTTCTGTGAAATGCAGTAAAGATTCACCTTATTCTTGTTTATTTCTATCTTATTTGATTTATGAAACATTGAATACTTCTTTATTTCACAAATAATTCATAATGTGTTATCTATATATATATACAACGTAGAAAGGAAACATTACAAATAAAACTAAATTGAGATATATGAGACATATATTTTTAATCATACAAGATCAGAATTTTTTAGCCAAAACAATGAGCATTGATAACGTAAACTATAGAACAGAGTCACTCATTGTAAATAGCAAACTGGTATATTTATTTTACTTATTCCTTACAATTTTCTTCTTTCACTTTTAAATGAAATGAAATACTTTTTTTTAAGTACCTAGTCTCTATCTAATGTTTACTCTCCTTCTGACGAGAAACCATAACTAGATATCTAGAGGGAAATCAAGTGTGCTTATGCTGGCCATGTTAGTGTATGTATCTTTCTGACATGTTCCTGAAGGTATACGATCAATAACAGGTTTCTTTTGTCTGTGATGATTGAGGTTTACGCTCATCAGTTGGGCAGAAAGAACCTTAGATCCATTATTGGCCATGTGTTTTTAGTAGGCCAGTATTAATACTTCTGGCACATTCTTTAGAAGTAAAAATGGCATACTACTTAACTTTTTGTATTTATATAGATAATTATTTGTTTCAAACAAAACAAATGTCATAGATATTATCATACAAACCACATGAACAATTCCACTTGCGTGATAAAACATACTTGTATGTCAAATGATCTGGTGTAATCTCAAAGCAGTTAATGTTTTCTATAGAATGTGAAATATGTAAAAAATGTATCTTGAGAATGGACCGTTTATATCATTATATATGCAAATGACATTCTGTCTTATATCAGTTAATTCTTCGACCTTTTTAAACTAGAAAAAAAACTATTACGAGAAACACAAAAACCATGTCTTACTGAGAGATTATTTAGTGTGAAATTTTCAGTTTAATAAGTCTAGAGTGAAAAGGTGAAAACGCCTTAATAGCAATAGTTAATCGATTACCTTCATCTGGGTTGCTGAAAACATTTTTTGCAGTTCCTCCTCAATTGTTGTTTGTTGGTTGTTTTTCTTGTTTTACGTCAAAGCAATTTTTTTATTTCTTTCTGAAGGCATAAGAGTGGGCCTGCGTACACAAGGTCCAAGTATGGATTCAAAATATGAACACAAATCGTAAATCACGTTTCTTTATGCAATTGACTTGTATAGAACGTAAATAAAATAAGAAGTTAAAAGTGTCCAAGGTTTTTTATTCAAGGCTTTGAAATTATATAATTAATATGATAATATTATTGTTCCATATGATAATAGCAGTCATTGAAGTTAAGCTACTAGTTAAATTGAACAAGAACTAGAGAGTAATCTCGTCAAGTGGTTGTATAAACATATGAACTGTACATACGTTGTTTGTTTACATATGTTAAGTACAATGTATTTTAATGATTTGAAGTTAGTTATTTTAAATGCTTATTTTAATAATAAACTAAAAATTATTAGTTTTACCTTCTCTATTGCAGATAGACTGAGGTTACGGTTCTGAAACTCGGAAGACAGTTTTCGATATCTTTTTTTTTTCTTTTTATCAAATAAATAGTTATAGTCAGTTCGAGCTATTAAACACAGAGAATTTTCTACTCTAAATGAAATCTTTATAAAAAATTAGCTAAACTATATTTATTCTGTTGACGAGATATGAAATTCTCAGTTTAGAGTAGCAACCTCAAGTAACAGGACGTTAAACAGAAAATGTATCCCAGAGCAAATTTTAATCTCTGGCTGTGACTGAGTTGTAAGAAAAGAGATTGGTCACAATATGAAAAACTGCAAAGTAATCGTTATTCAATAAACATGAAAAATCAAAGTAGACTAGCACACTTCAGGATTGATGACGCCATCTGGTCACAGAAAAAGAGTATCGCATTATTTATTGTTCCCAAGATGTTTTATGACAGACTGACTACATATAGGATGTAATAGCGTGATCTCCCCTGGTGAGCATACTTTATCCACGTCTCTGTTGGTCATCCCAAAAGTAAAACAGGAAGGATATATCCTCGAGGTTTAAAAATACTCGCCAAAGGTTAAGATCACTGCCAATATTTATAAAGTGAATTCCCACTATTCTACTACAACGTTTCCCATGAGAAGCGCATGTGATACAAAAGAAGAATGACCAAGGAAAACGTGTAACAAGAGCGACGGCAATTTAGCCACGTTTTAGTACGAACTCTCTTTTGTTAAATCAATACCCACCGGAATACGCATTTGTATAGTTTTTTTTATTATTGGCGAAACAGAAGCTTTCATCGGTCTCAACTAAAAGGCTGATGTTGTTGTTTTAGTGCAAAGCTACATAATATGTTATCTACTCAGTCCATCACGGAGAATCGAACCCCGAATTTTAGTGTTGTAAGTAAATAAACTTAACGATGACTCACTAAGACCAACTAAAAAAGTATAAAAAAAAGCTCTCTATTTAGTAGGCCTGTATGCTCTACAAGTAGAAAAAGAAACAAAAATAAAACGTAACATTAATATTTTTTCAGTTGTACATCTATAACATTAAGTTTGATAACTATTAAAAATACCAAACACAACAAAATGTCACGTAAAATACCAAATACACTAATACGTTGATATGTTAAAATACTAAATTAGGAATTTACTTCTTGTTTTAAGTAATGATGTGTGAAATACGAGACATTCTGTAATTTCGATTTTCAAAATATTTGGGCTTTAATAAATGTGTCAGACTATTTTCAGAACTTACCTACGTTTTAAGTTTCATTTCTTGTCAGCTTTAGTTACAATGTGCTGCCGATAACAAAGCAGCTTCAGTGTGGGATTAAACACTGATGGAATGTAATTTGTTTCCAGAGCAACCATTTCGAAAACTCTCACCGCCCGCTGAACCATGAAAGTGATTGGTATAGTATACACCTCTTCCCCATAGGCTTGGTAAACTCAAGAAGCACACTCAATTTACATCAATTTCAATTCGTTGTGTCAGGTTCGCAAGTAGTAATGTTGTGTCACACTTTAAGAATCTAGTTGTGGGAAACAATTTTGTTTTACTAAGCTTATCTATTCAGAGAAAGAACTGCAAATTCGAGCTGTCAATTAAAGATATAAATATATGCTAATCACTTAACAAATATGCACAACATATGAATTATAATTAGCCAATGTGAAGAAGAAGAAAAAATTAAGATCAGTTACAAATGTTTTCGTAAACATTATATTTATCACATTGTTCAGTTATACTTGAAATATTTTACATTCTAAACTACAAAGCCATTTTTTTTAGTCCCATGGCGTGTCTTAACATTGATGAACCTCATACAATTTGTTCGTAAATTACAGAAATTCTGTTTTGATTGTTAAAACAATTATGACTAATATACATATTTTTCTTAACGTTTATGTTATTGTTTCTTTATAGATTATAGATAATAATGAAAAATAATTAAATTTAGAAGATCTGTAATATTTTGCAGGGTTACATCCCAGTTTGGGTAGATAAGATTTTGCAAATCACCAATGCAAATAAATCTTGTATCTCATTTCCCTTAGCATTATTCATATTTAATAAAATTCTGTTAAACTCAAAGTAAAAAATAACCAGTTTTAGCATTATTATAGTTCTTATAAATTAAGAATTTATAATTTCCATCTCAAAATTTTGCTCTTTCAACGTATTTGATATTTAAGAAAAAGATATTATTAGTGATAATATTACGGACTTACAACAGTAAAGCCCCCCAGTGGCACAGCATTATGTCTGCGGACTTACAACGCTAGAAACCTGGTTTCGATACCCCTGGTGGGCAGAGCACAGATAGCCCACTGTGCAGCTTTATGCTTAACTTCAAACAAACAAATAAATACAACACTAAAATCCAGGGTTCGCTTCCCCTAAGTAGGCAGAGTGCAGGTAGCCCATTGTGTAGCCTTGCACTTAGAAACCAACAACAGTTTAAAACAAAATAAGATAATATGAAATTTAAAATTATTTATTATCTATATTTTTCAATTTATATTACTTACATGTTTTATCTATAGTTTAAAAACTTCCGTTGTTTTAAAGAGCACTTGTATGTTTATATTATATATATTTCTTAGATTAAGAAAATATTAAATATGGGAACTTTTTATCGTGAACAGGACCTGATGCACACTTGTGTTAACGGACCGGCATGGCGAGGTGGTTAGGGCCCTGAATCGCAATCTGACGGTCGCGGGTTCGAATCCCGGTACCGCCCTTTCACTTGTGGGGATGTTATAATATTACGGTCAATCCCACTATTTGTTGCAAAAAAGAAGCCCAAGAGTCGGTGGTGGGTGTTGATGACTAGTTGCCTTCCCTCTGGTCTTACAATGCTAGATTAGGGACGAGTAGCAGGTAGCCATCGTGTAGCTTTGCGTGAAATTCAAAACAAACCAAATCACTTGAGTTAAACGGGCAGGTCAGAGACCGATAGAGTTCAGAAATAAACATCCACTAATTATGAGCAAATTGAATAGAAGGAAAGCAGCCAGCAAGAAGTACCCTTCGCCACAAAATATTTTGTCTGATTTTATGAAAAGAAAACCGCTATTTCAATAACGCACCCCTAGCTGAAATTGCAGAGCATAAGCATTGGCGTTACGAATTGAACCCTGGGATATTCAACATTTATCCCTAGATGGTAACTACTAAGCCACAACCCATCGTATGAAGATATTACTTCTTAAATATATTTGAGTATGAAACATTTGTTACTGAAACTGGGCATCTCATTACCTCCAAAAGGAAACCCTAAGTTGATAAAATTATATGAAGCATAACATATGTCTGTACGTCTCAGAACTTTCGCGAATCTATTATTCTGCTTGTAAGATCACAATTAAAAGCCAACCATGTATAGCAGAAGAGAAACTTCAACGTATTTCAGTCTTTGTTTCTTCCATGTACAAACAGTAGGGAAATAAATACTCTTGCATTGTGTAATAATAAATTATTAATATATATAAATTGTGTAACGGTGTTTTAGAAACCATTAATATACCAAACTTCTAAAAATTCTATGAAAAATATGAGTTTCTTTAAAGTACAATATCGCTACTAATTTGATGAATTGTATTTAATGATATCATAAGAGAAATAGCCATAGCATTTATTATTTCGATTTATTTTTAATTTTAGTTAATTGGGCTCCATAACCAACTGAATACAAACTACTCAAGGTAAAACACCAGCTTTCTTATTGAAGGTACTTGCAGAATGTTTTAGCTCAACTACATTGTTTTTTACCGAAAAAAGTTTGTTTGCTGTATCAAATCTACTTTTATATTTAATATGTTCAAAAATTGATCGATATATTTTTAAATTCTTAATGGTGGCATAGTTTTTATTTTCTTGAAAAATACAATACACAGGGTTTTGTTTATTCAACTATTACTCTTTGTTTTCAAGTATTTCTCCAGAGATGAGCTAACCATTAGCTTTTAGTGCACATTTAATTTTCGTCTTCACCATTTTTGTATTTTAACTGTTTGACAATAGACTGACAGCTCAATCTCTTAATGTTTTTCAACAGCCTCTTTCTTTTGTGCTGGAGGGTGGAGAGAGAGTCAAATTTTAGATGTATGTCCTTTCACTAAGTAAGTACTTTCATGGTACCCCATTTTTCCATGAATCATTATCGCCATAAAAAAAGACTAACTATTGTTTTATTTTTTTTTCTGTTTAGCAAACTTTAGCTTAGAATTTGGCCTGTATGTCCTGGTGGATGGGGCGCTCGAAGCGCAATCTTTGCGTCGCAATATCGAAACTCTTCGCCGAATATGATCGCCCTTTTAGCTGTGGAGGCGTTATTAAGTGGCGGCCATTCCCATTTTTCTTTAATAAAGAATAGTCGAAGAGTTGACAGTAGTTAGTATTAACCAGCTGCCTTCCTTCTAGCCTATCATTTCATAATTAAAGACGAATAAAGCAGATAGCTCTCGAGTTGTTTTGCACCAACATTAAAAAAAACAAACAAACAGTTAGAACGTCAAAATTTGGGGATCGTTTACAAACGGTAAATAGAGTACATATACTTCACTGTTTAACTCTATATCATGAAAACAACATCATACAAACAAAGCTTAGCGTTTTTGTAGTTTACATAATTTTCAAGATTTTTCAACGCCATTTTTGGAACACTTGGTATATTAAACCTGTGCACAACGTAATTATTGTTTAGATGCAGTAATAAATTCTTTATTAGTAAGAATAAAAACTGAAAAATGACGATGATTCCTTCGTTTCATACCAAATTTGTGTGCATGTGTGGTTGTCAAGTCTAAGAAACTAAAACGGTTTAATAATCTAAAAATACATTTGAAAAGTTGTTTAAGTTTGTTTTTAAACTTCTCGTGTGTCTAAAATTTTAGAATCTTTGTGTGCAATGAAGTAGTAACTTCAATCGAATAATATCTGCTTTCCTTACAATTGGAAAATTATTCACAACAAATAATAAGCAAATTAATTTCTGAACACTCATAAACAAACAAAACGCATTGCTAAGTTTTGTTTTATTTTCACTATTTTTGCATTATTTTATCTTATTCACAATGATTAACAACGACATTTGGCTGGAAATTTTAATTTTTGTTTGCAGGATAAGCCTTTTGAAGTTTTCCGCCTCCCATTATACTCCAAGTATATTCATTAATTACTCAATAAAGAAATTTGAGAATTGCTCTGGATAGTACCTAAATGGTATTTTATATCTACAAGTTACTTGTGTGTTTGCCAAATATAATATATATAGATAGATAATTAAAAGTCTATGATCATGACGCTTGACAGTATAGTTGGGCAAATAAATATTAAATGTTGAATTGAAGCATATTGCATAATTAATATTTTCTGCATAAAACTGATTCTTGGTATCTAGTCCCTTCAAGCTAGTAAAACTATAATCTTAATTTCTGCTAATTATACTACATCAGAATGATGAAATCATTCATGAAAATATTTTTGTTTCTCTGGGCATTCATGCATATATATATATCTAATGTTTGAGTTATAAAATTATTTAAAAGTATTATTATTAAAGTCTAAAAATGTCCTATGGCATTAATTGATTAAACTAGAGTGAAAGTGAAATATAAGAATCAGGACAGAAATAAGTTGCGATTAAAATTGTCATAAGATAAAAAGTTATTAAAATTACCAAGCAGGTGTAGGAAGAGCAATATATAGGTTTTAATGTTTAAGATATGGTCATACAATTTCGAGCCCATAAGAAAGGTATAACCCAAAGCCTTGCCCCTTTCCTCCAAACGTTTTGCGTCTAAAGTCTTAGGTTTCTCGCTCCCCAGTGTTTCAGCAGTACATCTGAGGGCTTATAACGGTAAAACCCGTAGGGGGTATAGTACCTATAATCCATTGTGTAACTTTGTGTTTAACAATTAAAAACAATTTATTAGGTTTTAATTTCTTTGGTATAGTGAGGATATAGATTTGTATATCCTGTGCAAAAGTCTTCTTTTCTAATTCGATTTTTATATGCATTAATTATTTGGGATTTTGGAGTTAAACAGCGGTTATTTATGGAACCTGAATATAAACTAAAACTTACTGTGTATTGAATAAAAATTGAATTTCTTTCTTGATTAATGTTAGTTATTTTGTAATAATGGTAAATACATATTATATAGCTGTATTTTTATTGAATTTCTTAACTTATATTTATAACATTTTTAACAATTAAACTACGTAAAACAAACAAATAAAACATTAACCTTAAGCTTAAGCATAAAAATGTTATGATTTGCCAGATTTTATGTTTTATGGTACATCTAGCAATTTTTGTTTTTTTTAGTTTTGCTTGAAATAAGTGGATTGTTTAAGAAAAATGAAAAAGACGTTTTGTTTGCCATGCTTTCAAAGTTAAAATGTATTTCTCTCTTGCGTAATACGATAATGTTTGTAGTTTTTTATGTTTGGATTCGAAAACTGGATCTAGGGCAGCTTTATTTACCAAGTTTACAAAAATATGTATTGAAGCTATATAAAATACAACTGTAAATAATCCTAGTTATATCGTGAACAGTAAACATTTTTACATTCACTTGCTATACGAAGAGTTAGGAGTTGAGTCCCAAGCTGGAATTAAATGTAAAAAATATGAATATTTAAATGTCAAGAAAAATATCAAAACTAAAATATTCATTCTTCATATCACTCTTTTATCTACATTGTATCTAAATGGTATTTTATATCTACAAAAAAATATTCTCAGATTAGCTTGTAAACTTGATATTAAAAGTTGTGTATAAGGATTAAAAATACTTAACTTTAAAAAAAGGCCCAACGATTATTACGGTTTTTGCACCTTATTATTGGAAGAAGTGTAGCTATTTCTTTCCAAGGATTCAACGTGTAACGAAGATTTTCTTTTATTGAAAACTTACGGCATTTAGGTAAAATATCTTCACATTGAGGAAGAAAAAAACTCCCTTCCCAAAGGGTGATCAACTGTGTAGAAAACTTATATATAGTTCCAGTTCTCTAAACTTTTTATTGCAGTTGGTCTTGTATATATCAAGTCACCTTTTTAAGTGGAATTTCCACAACTCATTTCAAAGTTTTCTAATACAAATATTTCCTAAAGCTTATAAAGTTAGTCGAAATGTGTTAATAGTCAGTCATAAAAAAGAAAAAGGAACACGACGCGGAAGCTGCTTTGTTTGTAAAAGTGCTTTTCAAGAGACTTTGCGTAAAGCTCTAGAAAGGAAAAAACTAATTGAAACTGAAATTGCATTTTTAATGAAAGAGCATTCGCTCCCTTACTTTCCATTCGGAAACATCAGAGTGAAAGATTTCTTCTGTGACATAAAAATCTTATCAAGTAAATTGTCTGCTAAAGTACACGAATACAGGGAAAAAATTAGAATATCTTCTGTTGTACAAAAATCACGTGAAAAATAACGAATGTGTGATAAGTAGAAATATCCGTTACACGTTTTTCGTGATGTTAGACTTATTTATTTATTATATAAATTGTCAATAACCACACACCACAAACAGGTAAATAGATTTTTTAAAAGTAAATATATATTGTATAAAACTGTTTAAAAACTATACAACTGTTAGGATTTATAAACTACAGCAACAAAAAACGACAAATTGTTATTTCTGTTTGCAGAGAAAGCCTTTTTAAGTCTAAAATATTCCATATCTATTGAGCGCTGTGTATTACTGTCTATGAGGGTCCATTTGCTTGAATAACAGCTAATATAATCCGTGTTTACTAAAAGATATAAAAAATACGGCAATAAATTATCATCAGCTGTATTCCCATTACATTTATTTTATACAAACCATTTAAAAACACTCATGACAAATAGAACAGTTGCTAAAATTTAAAGCATTTCAGGAAATTAGTTTTCAGCCAATACTTAATAAAGACGCAGGGCTGAGAAATTGCTTCTAATCTCACAGTTCACGGTCCACAGTATGAAAGCAACATAACTTTTAAGAGTAGTAACGTTAGTAGTTACTCCAGCACCTGCGCAAAAGGCCGCTAAAGGGCGCCTTACGCGTGTTGACGTCAAGAAAGAAGGCGTAGAAATGACGATGTCACCAAAGACGATGACGTCATAGTTCCACGACGTAGAAACAGAGGGCGTGTTGATAGGGTCGCCAGGACAGGCGGACATGACAATGGAAGTTGTCCAGAAAACATGTGTGGAACCAGAGGGCGCATTGGTATGATGTAGACCAACATGACATTATAGTAACAAAGTCTTTAAAATTAATAATTTAATCTAATTTCATAGCAATGTGCTTAGAATTTTTCTTTACAAATAAATCATTACATACAACTTACAAAGGCTGAAACTCCTGTAGGGCAGCATATCGATTTCAACTTATGCTTTTGTTTTCATTTATATATTATTTGCATTACATGTGTTTTACAAAGGCGGACAATGTTACTAAATATGGTATTTGTATAGGTGGACGATGACGAGCTCATTGTCTCAACATGTGATAAATGTATGTATTTCATCACATGTAAATCTATTATTGGTTTAATATAACAATAAATCAGTTCCCGACATAATATTTCTTTTGAACAGTTTACTATTTTCACAATGAATATTTTGCAACCTGATCTACATAAAAAGACATATCTATTAAGAATATACTTGCATGAAAACGTTTTGCAACAAGATCATGAACAAACATTTTATTAATATCTTTGTGGGATCCAAACTTAGATATGAGTTTTCGTTTTGATACATGTTGGCAATGATAATAAGCATAATGTATGCAATATTGTTCACACACAGATGAATATGGTCCTTGCAATACTTTTTTGTTATACACAATCATGATGTGATCACCATAGATGTCTCAACATTTAATGAATGGTTAGATTTAGTTATGTTTTAAAACTAATACAGAAGATTTATGTATAAAACACTTCACTAATTCATTAGTTCTATGTTTATTCATAATTTTTACATTTCTTGGCCTGACTGAGATAATACATTTATGTTTTAAATTTCAAAATCAATAAAATAAAAATAACTGTCACTAAACAAGAATCTCCATATCCCCAGAGCTTTCGGGACAAACATTCGGAAATGAAACGGGAATAAGTGGGAAATGTAAAGTGTGCTAGCTAGTGAAATTATCTTCAGTGGTATATCAGGTATCTATGATAACTCACTCTGATAAAAAGGGAGACCATTGGAAGTGAGACACATTTCCGGCAAAAGACTGTAATGGGGTACAAAAAACGCAAAATGAAAGTGTTGGTAAATGAGAGAGGGAGAACTACAGAAACTGTTTAACCTATTCCGTACTGATCACGGATCAAAGGCAATACCATTGCCTTTGTTGACTCGCATTCCAAATTTTATTGAACTACTATTTTATGAATTCATGTTTGGTATAAAACTGTAGATTACTATTCAAATTTTAGTATTATATATTATTTATTTTCTTAATTTAAAAGTAAATGTTAAAAACACACCTAAACATCGATTTTTGTGGGTCATGTGGTATGTTGAGTGCAGCACTAGTTCAAATTAAATGTTTGTGATGTCAAAATATAAATTCTGTAGTATTGTACGAATTAGAAACTCAAATTACCGATATTGCCAAGCTATGTGCTGAGATATCGCTCATGTACTGAATGAAATGCAGTGGCCCCACTCACTTCTTTCCATTTTTAGAAACGGTCCCATGTATATACATAGTTCTCTGTATGACATGTGAATAACCAATAAAAAGCTCAAAATGTCCTCCTAGTGGCATTCTCAGCCGTTTTAAAGCCTTAGGACGCCATTTCATTCTTTCAAACCAAGGTTTCAAGGAGGTAGGTTGTGTCTTTAGTTTGCTCGAAATTTCATATTTTTTAGGCTGAAATACAGCTTAGTTACTAAGCTTGAGAGATTATAGTAGACTTCTATGGTATCAATATAGTAATTTATGATTTTTAGGTTATTCAAATGTATACATATAAAACCTAAAAAAATTATTTTGTTTCATATCTTAAGGCATGTAAGCAAGATAAAATATAAAGTTTTTCCTTAAAAAACGTTTGATAACTATCTAGACATTATTAGGAATTCGCATGTGAAATTTGAACATTTTCTGATGCATAAAAGTATTTTTAATCTTAAAATGAAAATTACTTTGCATGTTGCCTATCCAACATGCAAAAAAAAAAAGACACGAGAAATACTTTGCTTTAGAAAAAAACAAAATTAAATATCTTATTTTTCAAAAACTGCCTACTTATTGGACCTTTCATCTCAAATTCAAAATAATTTCATCCACTATTTTCATTTTTGTTTAATTTCGCGCAAAGCTATAGGAGGGCTATCTGCGCTTGCCGTCCCTAATTTAGTAGTGTAAAACTAGAGGGAAGGCAGCTTGTCAACCCCACCTGAAAGGACGAAAATGTTCGGTGTGACGGGGATTCGAACCTACGACCCGCAGATTGCGAGTCGAGCACCCTAACCTCTTGGCCATGCTTTCAGCGTGAAATAAAAATAATAACAATAAAAATTGTCAATTTTGTTGTTGTTGTTAAGTGCAAAGCTGGACAATAGGATATCTGAGTTGTGCCCACCATGGGTTTATTGATATTTTTACCAGTCAGAGGCTCAGTGGTAAGTCTGAAGGGTTATATGGATTAGAAATAAAATTAATACAAATATCTCCTATTTGTAAATAAAGATACGAGTGAAAATGTAATACGGTAATTTAATCTTATTGAAAACTGGTTAAATGTCGAAGATAAGTTATTCTGATATCAATGATAAACTTAGGTTGATGAACAGCAAACAAAGTGGCAAGTCAACAGGCTTCTTTTACTTCTCTATCAGCTTTAATTCTATTATCATTTTCAGACTTAAGAGAACTAAACCATCGATAGAATTAGCAAGTTACTGTAAATAATAGGCAAGATGAAGGTTTGTTGCCATTCGTAGAAAGTTTATAGTCATTGAAACTTCCATTAAGTTTTTTCAAATTTAGCACAATGTGATGAGTTCAATGGTACTATGTATTGTTCAAACAATATATGTTATAACTTTAAAGTGGTTTTCATTCTGACTTGAATGTAAGTGACATTCCGTTTAGTGAAGGCATTGTGGTCTGTGAATGTCAGTTGGTTTTCTGCATAAATCATTGAATGAAAAACATATTTTTAAAGAGACACTGATAACAAGCAAATTTATTTGGATAGAAAAGTAATAAAAAGCAAATTTGATAGTTTGGTGGAAAGACCTAGCATATAAAGCTTTTACGTTGTTCAGCACTGGCTGTTCTTATCAAGAGGATGTCTTTAATGTAGCGTTTCAAGTGTGTTACATTACTTTTATGTAAGAGCCACCTTCCAATCTCATTCATAAATATAAAGACAAAGTAAGGAGTCATTTTAGTACTGATGGAAAAACCATAAGTCTGAATGTAATGTACGCTATTAATTTCAGTGTTAATTAACGATAAAACATAACTGACTAGATCAATATATTTTTTTATAACTTATGAAGAAATAAAATTATTTAAAGCAGCTTCCATAATTTTAGTACTTCACCATATTGAATATTAATGTACAGAGAGGAAACACTCATAGTAAAAAGAATAGACTTAAAATAAGACCCAAAACCCGAGCGCTTACAAATAGTTGACTATTCTAAAGCGCTCGAGTTTAGTGTCTTATTTTAAGTCTATTACACTTTATATGTTATCCTTTGTACTATCTTTTTCATCAAAATAGTACAAAGAATAATATTCCGAGATAATCTTTCTTCTTTCATTGATTTTCACATTTTTATTAATAAAATGTGCCACATCTTTAAGATAATAAAAATAGTAGTGGAGATGTATTTCATGTAGTGGTTAACATAAGCAATTGAGTTTTCGATATGCCCTCGTGATTGTGTTTTGGTCCAATATGCAAAGAACTTCCATTGTTTAGTATTTTGAAGTATTTGCAATATTTTTGCAATAAAAGTTATCTTATAACAAACAAAAAAGAAAAGAAAAATCTGTTTAATGGACGGAGATTTTTAAATAATATTACCTTAAGGACTATTACTTAATATCATAAACATGTATAAATTATTTGATAGATTGTTTAGGCAGAGTATTCATGATGAAACATTGTAGAATGGACAGCAACTGCCTGTTGTAGAGACACAAGTGTAGAGGACGACGTTTCGAAAGTTATATTATATTACCTTTTTTATTTTTATTATTTAGTTTTGTTTTTTATATTCAACCATATTTCTGTAATTGGTTGTAACTGGTTTATTATTGCCAGAGAATCCTATTAATTTAAACTGAAATAACAAGCAAGTATTTAAAATAACAGTGAGATTCTGAGAGCATTAAAGTTAACCTTTGTTTTTACACGCACATGATTGAAACCTAAAAGTAAAATTCGAATGAATTTCTCTGTTAGCTAATTTATCAAAGGAATATATATAGTTATCTAATGCTGACAATACTTTGAAAAACTCATTTTAATAAAAATTTAGATTATTGCAAATATGAAGTATTATTTAGACCTTCAAAGATATATGTTTCAATATCAATAGTAAATTCATCTGGTTATCACTAAATATATTTTGAAGAGTTACATTTATTACTAGTATGACCGCTATACTTGTGTTGTATTTGTTTAACTTATTCAGATAGTATTTATTTCAAAACATTCAAAGTAGCAATTCACACAATATTTCCTTTCAATTATTTCAACAGTGGCTCAGCGTTAAGTCTGAGAGCTTATAGCGCTAAAAATCGGGCTTTGATACTAGCGATGGGCAAAGCACAAATAACTCATTCTGTACTTTGTGTTTAATACCAAACTAAAACAAAATTGCGACAGTGGCTCCGAAACATAAAAGCAATAAAAGTTAACGAAATTTAGAGCACGATTCAATTTTTCGTGAAATATATAGTGTGTAAATGTTATAAGTCAAAAATATTGTTTCCTTCCCAGTTCATTTTAATGAAAATAAGTGAGTTTCGTAACGATTATTTCAAAGCCCATTGAAGAAGCTAAATGAGGAAACAACACGATAAGCCTATATACGTAAGCTTTTTATTAAGATTTTACAGGCCGTTGGAAACCACTGTTACGATATTACCTTGATCTTACGTTGTACATATAGCACTTATTCATGAGAGCATTTTTTCAAACGTTACTGTTTGATTATTCCTGTAGAAAAGGAACTTTTTTCATGTCATGTTACCTATTTATAGAAGTCATATATTACAATTATGGTATTAATTTTTCATATATGTTATTAATGCAGTGATTTTTTTTCTTCTCCAAATAATGAACTACATTACACAAGATAGAGAGTTTGCTGTAATTACCTAAGGGCACCTAATTAAAGTAATATCAATAACATCGGTAAGATCAAGCAGAACAGCTCTTTACCTTGCGTTGCATATTTACTCAGTATAGATTAAGATTTAGTGATGATGTGCTGTATGATATTTATTTAACTAATTATAAATAAATTATATGGAGAACGTTTTTTTAATCGCTATCAGAACACAGTCACATTTTGTACAGTGTTTTTTGTGTTTCTTTGTAGAGCCCTCGAGGAAAAGTAATCAGATCTCTGAGTACAACCTATATTAATCAGAGATAATGAAAACTGGATATCTACTACTAAACCAGGTTTATAAATAAACACATTCTTAATAGACAAGGATATACTTTGCGAAATAATTGTGATAAGAACTTCAGAGTTATAATTCAAGTTTATATAAGTAAAAGTAAATGATTTCTGTCAAAATAGTTACAATCTGATAGATATAACCCCCAGGATTTTGTGACTTTACTTAAAATAAAGCAAAAATTTATAAACATATTTTATACTTTACGTACATAATTTTCTCTTGCAAAGGTAATACTTATTGTTAGATTGTTTGTTTTCAGATACTCGAGCAAATCTACTCATAGGCTGTCTGCGCTAGCCGTGTTTAATTTTGAACTGATAGAGTAGAAGAACGGTAGCCAGTCAACAACACCTGCCGCCAAGTTTTGAGGTACTCTAGCTTGAGTGAATAGTTAAATATGACCGTCAACAATATAATACATCCACGGCCCCAAACTGGAACGATCGATCCACAGATCCACAATCTCGGGACACTAACTACTCGTTAGAAATTGAAAATAACTAAGAACATGAACGGACACATTTAAACTCACTCTTCAATGTGTATTTATGTTAAACCAAAACACGATAATTAGATAAATCCAAGAGTTATTGCCTTTTTTTTTTCATAGTCAGTAAAATAATGATAACAATAACAATATTTTCTATCCCATTTTAGCTGTTTTCTGGATTTTAAAATAATGTATGTGTGGAATACCTCCAACACCTATATATAGTAAATACTTGGAAGTTTGCAGTAATAACACCATATTGCCAAATGTCATATGCGCTACCAACAACACTGTCAATTTGTCGACACTACGGGTTAGACAACGATAACTTTCCAAGGTATACAAGGGCACTTTACTAGACAGTTTCATAGAGCTGTCGAGAAACTTTGGCATTTCAGAGGTTGTAATTTGGTTTAAGGCATGCCAACCGACAATGAACCAACCCCAACAGACCACCAGAAAATGTTTCATTGCTTCATAATGGACATACCATGACCAGTAATATTCTTACTGTAGAGTTATAATACATATATTATATATTTATTTCATCGGTATATATTATAGCACTCCAACAGTTGATACACTCCCTCATACATTTTAGTACTAAACACACATTTTTGGGCATCAATTAGGCACAGTTTTCTCTACATCTTTATATGTGCTCATACGGATCACTTCTAGCGTCGACAAGCCAACCATTTTCTTACTGTTGTCTAGCCGCTTCTGTCTTTGTTTCCCATGTCTTTTTGCTTGCACGTATTGTGTTAGAGTTTTCATCAGCAGTCTACCTCCTCGTATATATATACTATCTGTTCAAGATATATTCCTTGTCTATTCTGTAGCACTCGCGATAGTTTATTGTCTTGTCCACATGATGTAAACACTGTTTTTTTAGTCATTATTTACGTCATTTCAGTCTGCATCATCCTTCTTACAAACCATGCTTCCGCTGCTAACAAACAGTTTTACATAACTCTGCTACCTGTCCAGGTCTCACTACCATGTAACAGAGACGAGCACATATAACATTCAGCATCCTGGACTTGAAGGTTATCGTTATGTTTATGATATACTTCTACAAGCGGTTAAACAAGCTTCTAGAAATTTGGATCCTTCGTATAATTTTGTCGCACTTTCCATTCTGCATAATAAAAAGCCTCCTAACTACGTACGCCTTTGTACTTGTATTATTACTTCTACATCAATTAAAAATAAAAACAATCCGGTTTAAGCTCATATTTTTGAAAATTAAGAACTCCGTTTTCCCTTACTTTCTCAACATTGATCTTCAATCCAAAGTCTGATTCAACACTAATTGCAACAACAATTTTCAACGTTTTCAGTAAAATACCAAAAGAATTAGCAAGAATTAGTTTATATTAGCATAAGTATGCATGTGTGGAGCTCAAAACAACATATAATGTCGTTATACACTCATATATACTCTTATCTACCTTAACTTCTCTATTTATCGATAGTGAGTCTAACTGCCATTCCTTCAGTCTATACCTTAGCTCATTCACTATTGATTCGCCGTATAGGGCGCCGTCCGCCTACGGCAGCTGAATACAAGTGTGCTAAATACATTGTACGACTCGCAAAAATTTCGCGCGCATTTAAAGCAGCCGGAGTCAAAGGATTAAAGATTATTAATGACTAACGAAAATAGTGCTCATGTAGCTTTACGCGAAATCCAACAAACAAACAACCTATATTTAGTGTCTTCTAGTCATGGATATTGCTCTAAAGAAGTGATGACCACCTCGGCAGAAATACCATGTTTTAGAGTTAGATATCTCCCTGAAAAAAGGCACATAAATTGTTTCTTAATGCATTCTTCATATCTTATATTGATTTATAATGGACATAAATGTCAGAAACACAAATAAAATACAACCATAAATCAATTTTAAAAAGTCGGTCAAGACGCCTAAAAAAAGCTATCCTTTTTTTCGCGAACCGGCTGTTTAAAGAAAAATCCAAGCATGTGCGTTGCCTATATTTTATGTTGTTGTAAAGCATATTTCATGCGAGGATCTAGCGTTATTTCTAAGAATTTGATTTTTTATGTAATATTGTTCAGAGGATTAAGATTTCTATGAACTTAAATGTTCATTTCATTATTAGTTTTAATTGTCCTTTTATTTATAAATGACATAAATGAACTTAGGCTACTATTACGTAATTTACGTAATAAAAATTTAAAACCTCTAGTTCTGTAGGTAGAGTTGAAACAGGCTCTAGTATTTCACGAACTGTAACGTATGTAACATATTTAGTTGAATATTAGTTATAAAAAAAGAAGGAAATTTTTCGCTTAAATATTTAAGTATTCGAAGTTAAATGCTTGGCAACTGTACTTATATCAATGTGAGCCGTATATAGTTACTCTAGGTATATCTTTAAATTGCAAATTTTAGTGCGTAATGTAATTAAGTATAATCAGTAACTATAGTTCTAGCTTTAATATGTCTTCCTAACGGGCAATGCATGAATCGTTATTAGTTGTGCTATCATGAAAACTGAAATTAAAAAAAAAGGTAAAAATGAGAAATCTGTGAACTGAAAATTTCTTAAGCCTAATGAAAATCATGCTAGATAATGGATGTGGGAGTTAAGCTAATACGGAAATATGATTAGTATGATAATAAAACTATTTATATTTTTAAATTATGTGAAAACAATAAATTACCAGTGTTACTAAAATGTCCAGTGTTCTACTGATAAAGTACTTTAGATTTTATAATTGGGTAAATTGCAAATAATAATTATGAAAACATTTACCTTTGATATGGATTAGTATGAAGAAAGAAACACACACTTGAAATCTTGATATTTCTGCTTGAATTCTATATATATATATGTATAGTAATTAATAACTCTTAGCTCTTTAGTAATTTGAAATTAGTTGTAGGTATTTCATTTTCCAGGTGGCTAGAGCGCTTGAATCGCAATCTGAGGGTCGCGAGTTCGAATTCCCGTCCCACCAAAGATGCTCGCCCTTTCAGCCGTAGGAGCTTTATTATGTGCAGCCCAATTCTACTATGCGTTATAAAAAAAAGTAGTTGAATAGTTGGCGGGAGGTGGTGATGACTAGCTGCCTTCCCTCTAGTCTTTCACTGTTAAAGTAGGGACGACTAGCGAAGATAGCTCTTGTGTAGTTTTGCGCGAAATTCAAACCAAACTAAACTTTATGTGGAACCTGTATCCGGTGTGGTCTAGCGGTTAGTGTCTGGACTGTGAATTTGATAACTCATGGCTCTCCACCCGTTTATGTAAAAACACGCTTAATACCTTGAGCCTTAGGTGCATTGTAAGATTGACATTCAAATTCCATTGTTCAACCAGACAAAGGTAGCCCAAGGGTTGGCGGTTGGTGCCGTTGAATAGCTACCTTCTCTCTAGTCTATCAGCTCCATATTAGAGAAGGTCTATGAGCAGAACGCTCTAGTGTAGCTTATTGTAAAATTCTGAAAAAAGAAGAAATTTTTATTGATAAAACAAATAAATTTCCGGTGATATATTTTGGCACGAATAAAATATATACGTATTCTTGAAAAATAATATAAATGCCCTAATTATACAGGTCAAAACATATTAATGGATCAACTTCTATAACCAGAAATATACTAATAAAACTGAGAAATATTTAATACATACATTTTACTTTGACCAAAACTGTGTTGTTTTTCTTTGTAGTAAAGAAACTCATTGTAAGGGTCTACGAGTGAAACACAAAGTATCTATATAGAAATATTAATACTGTTTGTTGTATGTCCAAGTAACTACTTTGCAGGGTATGGATGGATCTTCCCCAAAATTGGTTTGAAGGTTCATTAGGTCCATGCGGGGGTACATGCAAATGTTTAGTTTTGCATTTTTGTGTTTTTTACCAATACCTCATCTCCTATAGATGGATCTACACCCAAATTGGTTTGGAGGTTCATTAGGTCCATGCGGGGATACATACAAATTTTCAGTTTTGCATTTTGTGTTTTACGGTTTTTATGGACGTTTTAGCGTTTTTTACCATTACTTCGCACACTGTTGATGTAACTTCAATTTGGCATGAAGGTTTATTGGGTCCATACGGAAATACGTGGAAATTTGCGGTTTCACATTTTGTG
>NW_013665627.1:826366-828227 GCF_000517525.1 Limulus polyphemus
TTTGGTTTTGAAGGTTCATTAGATCCATACGGGGGTACATGCAAATGTTTAGTTTTTGCATTTTTTGTGTTTTTTTACCACTACCTCATATCCTATAGATGGATCTACACCCAAATTG
This sequence comes from Limulus polyphemus, assembly GCF_000517525.1. Classification (NCBI taxonomy): domain Eukaryota; kingdom Metazoa; phylum Arthropoda; class Merostomata; order Xiphosura; family Limulidae; genus Limulus; species Limulus polyphemus. The sequence continues at coordinate 826,485 of NW_013665627.1, forward strand.
GTTTGGAGGTTCATTAGGTCCATGCGGGGATACATACAAATTTTCAGTTTTGCATTTTGTGTTTTACGGTTTTTATGGGCGTTTAAGCGTTTTTTATGTCCTAACATAATCTTTCATTAATCAAGAATTTACATAACGTCAGTCCAGGGGCGGGTACTCCAGCTAGTAAACAATATGAGTAAATTTATGTTTTATAAAAATTATTGAAGGACGACTGCCTGAAAATTAGTGAAATAAATGCAGTTTTGGTAAAATATGAATGTCACTCCGTTGTTTGCTTTCCATAATAAAACTAGTGACTTGTCTCTTATTCACCGTAGCATATTTACATATTTTCTGATGATAATAAGGATTACTCAAAGTATCTGCCATTGTCCATCGAGTGGCTCAATGAACGAAAATTTCCAAAAGACGTATTTCTTTATAAACTAAAATTGGCTAATTTGACTTATAGAGAGTTTGATATACTCTTAGAAGATGTAAAAATCGATCAACAAAAAAAAAAAAATGGAAACTATACAACTGAGGTGTTTCAGTGACAGTACCAGATATATTCAAAATTATCAACCGACATTCGAACTGAAAGAACTTTGTATTTACTGATCAGTTCATTGCCAGGTTGAATTTTTGTATACTTAAGCATAAAAGATAATATGACATTATATATTTATAATTTTCTTATACCATAATAATATTTCACATGAGTGATGCGTATATTAATATGATAATGCCCCTTTAGTGATGAAATCTGCTTTGAGGACTTTTTTTAAGAAATCTGATTGATTTCAACTGGTCTACTGCATTAAATGAAAGGAACTTGAGCGTACTAATTACAATTATTTACAATAATATTTTGTCCTCCAAAATAACATTTGATGCGTTCATGTACAATGGTATATTACAGTATCATTACTGCTTGTAAAATTGAGTCTGAGTCTCCCAAGCCATACTTTAAATAATAGCATAAGTCGGTAGATATATATCCATTTTGAATGTTGCAAAATTATAATTTTTTATGTAATATATTTTAATGTTCATATTTCATTATACATCCAATGCACGATATATGACGAAATATAATATTTTCCTGAACATACAAATACATCAGGCACAAGTTCAAAATGTATTTGTAACCACGAAATAATTATATTGATACATTAATAATGTTGTAAAACAAATACTAGAACGTTATTATAAATATCCAATTGACATTAACTTTTAGTTCGACAAGATGAAATTTTTGATAAGCTATAGAGAACTTTTAGTGGTTAATTTCTTAAAAACTATTCTTGTCATAGTAGTTTCTCTCAGTTACAACTACGGACTGTACATTTTATGAATACAGAAAAAGACTGAATAAATAATAAACTGAAGAAGACAAACCTGCAATTAGATATGTGTACCATGTCGATTTCAATCACGTGTAGCATCAGTTTTTAAATAACTTGGAAATAGACTAGTTTGTGTTTGCAATTTTGGCTAATTTTATTTTAAATAGAGTGTTAATGTTCTAGATGTTTAGTGACAGCTTTATACATTTGTAGTTCAAACAGTAATTAAAATCACTTTAACTTTGGGTTTTCCGATATAATCTTTGTAATTAGTTCATCAATAAATTTAAATGATAAAATGTGAAAATATTTTGTCCACCACCAATTATCACCCAAGAACTTAGTTGGATGAGGCAGTAGCAGTCAAAGGTACCACTGAAATATTCTTTATATTGTATACAATAGAGTTTGG
>NW_013665627.1:828349-833406 GCF_000517525.1 Limulus polyphemus
AGTCGAGCGCCGTAACCACCTGGCCATACAATACAGGAAGCATACTGCAGTTTTGTTAAATTCCTAAGCTGGCGAAGCTGTGATGTTTTTTAAAACCTAACAAATGCTGAAATAAACATTGACAACACGTATGCTTAACACTCTTAGTTAGTCCATTGAGATTTTGAATCAATGGTGCGTTAAAATAGCATTTAGGATGTATGTTTTGTCTTCCACGAAAGGATTCTTGTGCAGGGACTTACGATGATCATCATTTTGAAATAACAATTTCATCTGAAAATCATCGTCTTAATTAGCACCATAAGAATTACTAGTTTTATATTACACTGTGTTTGAAATTATTCTAAAATAACTGGTTTTGACAAAACTTCATGCTGTAAGTTTTTTTTTTGTTATTACCTTCCGTTTATTTACTAAATGGCATGGCCAGGTGGTTAGGGCACTCGACTCACAATCTGTGGGTCGCGGGTTCGAATTTCCGTCCCACCAACATGCTCGTCCTTTCAGCCGTGGGGGCGTTATAATGTGACGATCAATACTACTATTCGTTGGTAAAGAGTAGCCCAAGAGTTAGCGGTGGGTGGTGATGACTTGTCGCCTTCCCTCTAGTCTTACACTGCAAAATTAGGAACGGCTAACGCAGATAGCCCTCGTGTAGCTTTACGCGAATTTCAACAAAAACAAACAAACATTTACTAATGTCGATGTTTGTAATATTCTTAGCCAATTTTTCAGACAAACGCTTATACAGGACCTAAAATTATTGAATTAAAAATCCTATATCAATTGTTTTGGAAACTATAATAAAACAAAAAAAAATGTTAATGCCTACATACATTTTGTTCGAGAGGGTGTGCCCCCCAGTGGCACAGCGGTATGTCTGCGGACTTATAACGCTAGAAACCTGGTTTCGATACCCGTGGTGGGCAGAGCCCCTTGTGTAGCTTTGTGCTTAACTTAAAACAAAACAAAGTGAAGAGGGTGTAATATTTTAGAGAAACAAAGGGACAGTAATTTGATTGAGCTCAAACATTTCTAGACTTCTTTCTAGTTTCTTATAGTTTATCATGCAAGAAAAATGTAGTTCTTGTTAAAGAACTATTATCAGTTAATCGGTGATAATCTGATTGCTTTACACCTTTTAATGTTTGTTAACATTTCTTCATCTAAGTATCTGAAGAAAGATAGAAGCAATCCGGTGGACAAATGGTCTAAGTTTGACAATTTAATTCAGCTTGTATGTCGTTTACTACAAGGGGTACTAATTAAATTATTTAATATACAGCTTTGCAAACAATATTGTTTTTACTATAAATATGGGAGTTGGTACTTACCTACCACTATTACGTAAAAGGAAATAGAAATAATACCAGTTTCTATTTTTTACATTTTTTTCACTGAAAGCTCACTAGTATTATATGGACGTAAGGACTGATGTGGTAAAACCACCGTGTACCTAAGATTCTCAGTCAATTCTGACACCTCAGATTTAAGTATTGTGGTTTCTTAGTAACCTTGTTCCGTGTCTTCGTAACGTAAATTTTACATACTTAATTGTATTTTGTATTTCATTTTGCCGCCGGTTACACAACGGCAAGTCTGCTGACATAACGCTAAAATATGCTAATCTGTCAAATCTTAGTATATCAGGATATTAAAGATTTAATTTACTGTTTACATTTCATAAAAGTTATTCACGTGTTTCATCGTCTGTTTTAGCTTTTATTGGGGTGAAGAGAATTATGTCACATCTAATGACAGTTTATAGGTAGAACATGAAAGTTCTATCACTTATTAAGAAATGCCCATGTTTGGTTTACTTTAACTAAGACATCTGCTCTATTTGTCTGCTCTCATCGTCTTCTGCGTATATTCATTATACTCAATAATATGCCAGCGTGGTGTCAAGTTAGTGGTCTTGCTGGTTTTATGTTATACGTATAATGACAGCTATTATAACATGAATCTTCGTTGAGCCTTGTACTAACTCAGTTGTTGGGGTAAAATGTACTGCGATTATTATAATGTTGATCTGTGATAAGTAGTGTAATTTGGAAGTTTTATATGATTTATTTACTGCTTAGTTTGCCAGAAAATGACTGCTGATCTAACATCCTTCTCAAATGATTGCTTTACAACTTTTGGTGTTTATTCACATTTCTACACCTAGCATTTTCAGACAGAAGCAATCCGATGGAGAAATGGTTTAAGTATGATAAATTAATTCAGCTTGTATATAGTTCACTGTAAGTGGTACTAATTAAATTGTTCAGTGTACAATTTTACGAACCATATTGCTTTTACTATAAAGATGGGATTTGATACTTATCAGCAAAGATTACATAAAAATAAGTAAAAATAATCCCCGTTCCTATTTTTGAGTTGCTGTTTTTTTTCACTAACAGCTTCCAGTTAAGAGGTTATATTTTAACTGATGTAATATTCACAAGTGCAGAATATTTTCAAAATTTTTAGTCTTATAAATTGTTTTTGGTTTTTCTTTCGGATATACGCGCAAAGTTACTCAAGGGCTTTCTACGCTAGCCATCCCTAATTTCAATGGAAAGCAGTCTCGTATTCACTACAAGCCTATAAATTACACAATAGTTAAAAACTGAGATTTTAGCAGAATATCTAAAACTAAAATAATACAAAAAAGGACCTAACTTTTTATCTTATTTTTGTTGGCAAAAAATCGTGAAAGTAGCGATAGACACCAGCCAATATTCACCAGTTTTTGTTTGTTTTGCTTTTTTTAGTTAGTAAACAAAACATCTCAAGCTGTAACTACACAATTTATATTCACGAGAAGCAGAAATTCTAGCAGAAACGCTAAGGTTAGCACTTTTTGTTTTACAGAACGAAGAAGTTGAATTTAGTAAGCATTATTGCAGTTTTCTGTCCAGTCTCTCACACACGCTGCAAGGAACTTCTACACAAGACTCGTTTTTTATTCTTTGGCTTGTCTATAGTCTAGGGTTACTGATGAGTGATTAAATTCCTGGAATACGGTCTAACTCAGTGAAATGCGGCACAGTCAAAAATAGAGTGGGCGTCTCGTTTTGTTATTTGTCGAAATTCACAAACTCCAAACTGCATAGCTCAAATGATCGAGTTGTCACATCGTGTTCCAACGGATTTGATTTGATAGGTGGTTTAATATATTTTGTTGTTTTGATTTTCAGATATAAATGTTTTTCGAAACAAGGAAATAAATACCAAAGATAGAAAGCTTAAAGACCCAATTTTTGGAAATTTTTAGTTGAGTTTTGTTTGTTTAGATAGTTATGTTCAGTATTAGTTATCTTACAAGCGGGAATTTCTTACTCACCTCTAAACAGATCAGTAATATTATCAAAATCTATGTGCAAAAGTTTATAATGTTTGTGGTTTCATAAGTATTGGTTTATATTAATAAAGATGTTCTACATACATAACAATGACAACTGCATAACTTTCTTCAGAGGGCTAATAGTTATACGCGTACGCAATTGAGATGTATTTTTTTAGCAAGCATATTTTTCACAACAAGAATACCACAGCTGAAAATAGCATGTGTAGTAAATCAAATTAAGTCTTTTTTACGCACAAGCCTAAATCGGTTTCATCACAGATGATTACAGGCTCCATGTGATAAAAAAATATAAATGTTGAAGCACATATTAGGTCAAGTGCATTGGAACAGTGTTAAATTCAGTGTGACAAGGCGTTCGTACAACTTTTTAAAGACGTTAATTAAGGACAACTGTGAATGCAGTCTCCATATAAATATTATCGCTAATCAACAGAGTGAAGCCACAATTAATCGAGTTCAGTAGTTAACTTATTATTTCAGTTATAAATTGAAGTAAAGTAATTTGAGTTTAGAAATAGATAATTAGAGAAAAAAACATAAATATTTAGTGTTCATGTGTAAGAAAAAATACATCTCAAAAACTAGTTCTGTGGGTTGGGTATTTGTTAAACTTATTACTGAAGTCCCTCAAATATATGTATATACACTATCCTACCAAAATTCATGGTACTCGGGTAGCTATGAATAAATTATGTCTTTATTCCAAGAAATTAATAGCATGTTGGCATGCCTTTGGTCTTAATGACTGCTTCAATACATCGTGGAAGACTGTCTGCTAATTTCTGGTAGAAAGCTGGTGGTATTATGCTCCACTCCTCCATTTAAGACATTAGTAAGCTCCACCACTGACGAGGGCCAGCTTGGCCTAGCCCTAATTCTGCGTTCCTATTCATCCCAAAGATGTTCTATCGGGTTGAGGTCAAGGTTCTGTTCTGGTCATTGCAATGTTCCGATGTTATTATCTTCAAACCACGCGTTCACAGTCCTTCCTTTGTGACATGGAACATTATCATGTTGGAAGGCGTAATGGCCGGTACCATAAAATTGCCACAATGTAGGACACACAGAATTGTTCAGAACATCAATATAGGACTCAGCATTCATGGATCCATGCACTGCGACCAGTGGACCTAGTCCATACCACGAGAAGCACCCCCAGACTATGATAACGCCACCTCCAAACTTCACTGTTAGGACAACACACTTAGATAATAAGCGTTCTTCAGGCATCCTCCATACCCAAACACGTCCATCAGACTGGATGACCGTGTAGCGTGACTCGTTATTCCACAGGACCGATTTCCATTGATCCACGGTCCAGGTTCAGTGTGCCTTGCCCCATGCCAATCGACGTTGTGCATTTGTTTTTGTTATCAGCGTGAAATTTCATGGCATGCAGCTCTCAACTTGTCGTGGAAACAGTTATAGGATTGACTGTGGCTCCTCGCATCTCCAAATACAGATTCTTTAGGGTCTGACAGCGAGATGAGGTAAACCGCTTCCTGTCAGTCAGTATGTTATGCCTACCTGGTCGTTTCTTGTGCTTATTGTCACTTGTGGGCTTCCATTTCTTAAGCACGTTGCCAATTGTCGGCGTAAGTATGTTTAATTGTAGTGCTTGTTTGTTTTGAATTTCGTGCAAAGCTACACGAGGGCTATCTGCGCTATACGCAACTATTTTTGCAAAGTAATATTTATAGAA
>NW_013665627.1:833741-847433 GCF_000517525.1 Limulus polyphemus
CCCAAGTCAGAAAGGGCGATCATGTTTGGTGGGATGGGGATGCGAACCCGCGACCCGCAGATTGCGAGTCAAGCACCCTAAGTGCCGGGCCAATTGTAGTGCAATATCACGTACAGATATTTTCCCCAAGTGACATCCAACTATCATTCCTCTCTGAAACTCTGTTAGCTCTTTCCATGTACTCATCGTCCGGCGTGCAAGTTCGAAATGACTTTCAAGCGAACCGCTGATCACCTTTACAAGCCAAACTATTTGCATATTTCGTCGTCACACCTTTTTTCCAGCAATCAGAAATGTGTCTCATGATTTTTGGTAGGATGTGTGTAGAAGTTCAGAAAATAATGCACAACACGTTGATCTTAAACACAGAAACAGGATAACAAATAAAAATAAATAAGTGTAGACGAAAGTTATACTAAAGAAGAAACAGTTCTAGCATACGACTACCATAAACCCCAGTTAAGAGGTTATATATTACTTGATGTAATATCTGTAAGTGCAGAACATTTTTCAAAGCCTGAATCTTATAAATTTGTTGGGTTTTTTCTTTGTTTTTTCAATATACGCGCAAAGTTACTTCAGGGGTTTCCACACTAGCCATCCCTAATTTTAAAGTTAGTCAACAGCTTCCACTGCCAACTTATCGGATATTCTTGCCAGACCTATAGTGGGATTTGACCGTCACCTTTATAATGCACCCACGGTCCCAAAGTGCGGAGTACGATCATTATTATTTCTTACCGTAACGCCTCTCAGTGGCACAGCGGTATGTCTGCGGACTTACAACGCTAGAAATCGGTTTTCGATACCCGTGGTGGGCAGAGCAAAGATAGCCCATTGTGTAGCTTTGTACTTAGTTCCAAACAAATAAACAATCTTACCGTAACGGGACGCGAACATAAGACCCGTAAGTCCACAGTTAAATACGCTAATCATTGGGCCATTTTCGGCCACAAAGAGTCCTATAATTAAGACCAAACTTCAAAGGGGAGAATATTATTTGCTTACTAGTTTCGGGTGTATAAAAAGGGAAAAAGCAAAATGAACTTTTAAAATGCGATATAAATTTTCTAGTCTCTTTATTTGTTTCTAAGTAAATTATTTAAGATATGAGTGTACTATTATATAACATCTAACATTCGTTTCATTATAGCATTCGTAAAAATCAGATGTGGTATTAAACAGTGTGCTGAAATATTATATAATGCATTTGTATTATAAAATACTGAAAAAACTTTATAGCTAAAAGACTTAATTAAACATTTCAATTTGTAACTCAATTAAACGTAAGTTAATGAAACATGTAAATTAGTAAAAATATTGAATATTATTTACGTGAGCCTTTCACAAACGACTAAATTATAACAAATAATTTTGTAACGGACTCAGTATTTACTATCCAAGTTACAAGATTTCGTATAATGTATTACTGCAATGATATACTTTTATTATAACTGATTTTAATAAATGGGTGTTTGAAGAGTGGGTAATTAAGAAAACTTGAACTGTTTGTTATTGTAAAACATGTCATTTGTTTATTAACTTATTTGGATGGTTATTTTATCAAATTTATTTACTATCTCATTTGTTTAAAATACAACTGATGCAGTCTTAAGTGTATATGATACTCTGTCAAAAGGCTACATCACTGCTTTTGGAGGAAAAATGTCTAGCGGGGCAACATTACTTCTTTGTTGAACATGAAAACTAATGTATAAAAACTTAGAAGTCATAGAAACTGATACGTCGAATATCGTTGTGAAACATGAAACTCAAATATATATATATATATATATTATAAAAGTAATGACGACATGACAAAACTCGTATGTTTGCACTAACATCTCAATCTTTCAAATATAAGTAAATGTGTTCTAGTGAAGCAACTTTGATGCCAATTTTGTCGAATATTTTCATTTATTTAACGATTTTTCCGTTGGAAATTGCTTCGAAATGTGTATTTTTGCTCTTTGTATGTTCACAGCGATCAGTAAAAACTGTTTAAAAAGGATATGTATCTATAAATAATTATGCAGATTCCCGTATTGATAAAATAACGTTTTAGTGGATAATAATACATAAGCAGACTGTATACTGAGTCTTACTTCTATGATAGCATAATGGGTCTAATATCAAAAAGTAAATAATTCACATGATTTATAAACGTACATGAAATATTATCAATGGTATAATAGACAGTAAGCAGAAAAAAAAAGTGAATAAATCAACAAGAGAAAGGATGAATGAGCGAAGTGACGTAATTTAGAGAGACAATTTATATTACCAAATGAATATTACTGAGGAATTAAAAAGTTGGACTACTTAAAAGTCATAGATCAAGTTTTTTGCAGATTTAAGATAACATGTTACTTTGAATTAAGATGATGTACATCTCTTGCACCTGCTTACTGCTACTCTTCGGAATATAGAGACACTAATTCAGACAGAAATCGTACCATTGTCCAATGAAATATCCAATAATACTTTCTATTATTCTTTATTCATGATTCTTTAGAAATACTTATAGCGTCCATTTAGTTTTCATGCTGATTTTAGCGAATAAAATGGTTAAAAAGTTTTAAAATGGTGGATGTCTCAGACTTCAGGTAAATTAAAAGAAAAAACAGGTTATAATAACCCGTTGTTAAGTTATATAAAAAACTTATTTTATTCGTCTGCTTTCATGTAAATGTGAAATAATAATTTAATAACTAATGTTGATATTATGCTATATTTTTAACTGCGACAGAGCAATAAACCAGATACATCGTTTAGTATATTTGATTAGGATCTCTGGAGTTACAACACCCTAGTGACATTCTAAAGTGCAGTGTTTTTAAGAGCCACAGAATAACAGAAGGTTTCGACAGATAATGTATTACGTAACTAATTTGAATTCTCTTAATCTCGACAGAGTTTGAAGGAAAGAATAAGAATGGACATAATATACAACACAGTGAAACAATATTTATTTCAAACATATAAACACAATAAAGGGCAAAAATAAATGTATTTTGTGGCATTTTTGCTGAAGATAATCTTATATTCTTTCAAATAATTTCCTAGGGTCAGAAAACTTGGTATTATATACGAAAAACAACAATGTCATTCTTCTCAGGATGCAGATGCTATACACATGATTGATGGTAACTCTCATTACAAAATAAGGATGCTGTATTTCTGATGCATCACCTGATCTGCCAGTTGAAAATATCACTGGCTATTTTTAATACGGTATGAACCACTTTACATGAACTTTTCCCACGAGAAAGTGCACGTAACACCCTCGTTGGATGACTTAGTTTAGTGGGTTAATAGGACGAAAGTATCTAAGAGGTTTCCTTGATAAATATTGTATATTAAAACTGTATCCACACAATGTACAGAAATTTTGAACATTTTTATGCTAAGTAATGGGGTTGAGGGTAAAGGCACATAATAAGTTTGCACACCACAACCTTTTTATTTCGTTAACATGATTTTTTGATATTTCAATCAAATATGCTTATTGTACCAAGAATGTAAGCATTCGATTATTTTATTTTAGATACTATAATTTTCAATATATTTTTAAAATGTAATTTTAATAAGATAATAGAAATACAAAAAACAGTTAAAATGAAACGAGTTATATATAAATTATTGCAAAGTTAAAGTTTAAATTGACTAAAACTAAATATTAATTCGAATTTACCATTTGATTCTGCATAATTCAGAAGGATAAGATAAATATTCTTCATATCCCATATAAATATAAATTCAGTGTGATGAATAAATGAGGATTAAAATGTCAGTCATATTTTAATGCAACTGATTTTTCTTGTAATTGCTGTCCAGTCATAAACAGCTGCATTTTATGCATGCCAAATATTATTTAGTTATTTTTGTTTTTGTGTGTGTGTTTCACAGACTATCTTTTGATTTTCTGTAATAGCATTATTCAGAGTTTTTATTTCTTAAGAATATTCTCGTAAACCTACAAAGAACTATCCACGCTAGCCGTTCCTAGTTTTAAAATGACAGATTAGAGAGAAAGCAGCTTGTCAACAGCACTCATAACCAAGTGTTGGGCTACTGTAGTCGAATAGTAGGATTTACCCGCCACTCTTAAAATCGTAGCCATGGTCCCAAAGAGCGAAGCACAGTTTTGCGATAAAAGTATGTGAGCAATGAAACCACGGATTTACAATCCGGCGCGCTAATCACTAGGTCACGTCTTCCCCATTAAGTACTTAGTTTAATCTTCTATTAAATTACGAGTAGAGGTGTTGGGTGTTAAACATTAATTTGTAATGTTTTAGGGTTTTGACGATAATATTTAATCTTGAATCTTGCTAGAGTTATTAAATTGATAGCTGTAATGACTCTCAATAAAGAGCTGTAACTTTATTTATTTTAAAGAATCTCAAATAATATTTTTACTACAACTTATCAGTAACTTCTTATCAAAGCAATCTACCTACAAAGATCAGAACGAAAAACTAGCCCAGTAATAAATATTGTTAGTTTACTATACGTTATAAGTAGGAATTTGTTTTAGCTTAAAGCTAGATAATAGATTTTAGCGTTGTCACTCCGTAAACTTACCAGTGGCTCACCGAAACACCACTTTCATGAAATAAACACAATGATCAGAATGCATTGAATCATCAGTTGGGTATTTTCGCTGTTAGCAATATGTTTGGCCGCAATCCCAATAGTATCTTATGATACTCGACCAGCTTAAAAAATCTAGGTTAGTCCTACATCCATATACTAAGTTAAGTACAAAATAGCCTTCAGAATGAAAAACATATACAATGAAAATAATGAGTACAATTTTATATGTATATATATATGTGTGTGTGTGTGTGTGTGTAACACTTTAACCAATACTCTTAATGAAACTAATATTAGGATTCAATTATATTTATATTCCAATTATTACACTTTAAACTAATATTAGTTACAGAATTAACGAAAAATAAGAAAATTTTACGTTTCACAAATACATCATTTATTACCACCATGGCGAAATCATGGTCGTAATAAATGATGTATTTGTGAAACGTACAATCGTCTTGTTTTTCCTCAATTCTGTAATTATGAGTTTCACCAAGTACTAACGGTTAAAAGTATTAGATATAATATTAATTAGTTTTGCTTATTCTTTGAGAAAGGAGAAGGTTATATGGAGATTGTTAAGAGGAAATACCAAATGCTAGATAATATAATCATGCTGCACTTACACGATTGTGGGTTGCTATGTGGACTTACACCCAGTAGTAAGCAACATAAACATCCAGAAATTATACCTGAGAAATCAGCTCTTCACAGAGGTTGATGGTAATAAGAATACACAGGAAACTATAAATTCGAATATAGTCTTAAATCTTGTGTTTGTGGTTAAGAACACTGAAATCTAGTGCCTGTTAATATATTCATGCACGGAAATTCATTGTTCAAAGCAATACTGGTGGTTACGCGTATTCATATTCAGTGCTATATAGTACAATAACGCAATTCATTACACATTAGTAATTAGCATTCAAATCAGTGTTTATGGTGGTGCAAATGTACATGTTATCATACTTTACAGAAAAAACAGCAAACGAAAACGTATAGCAGTGTTGGGTATTAGGTACACTCACATTCACCAGAAAACACATAAGTTTAGGAATTACAGTTTGAAAAGCAGTACTAATTCCAGTGTTGTGGGTTACGTTCATTCAGATCCAGCGCTATGGAGCAGTATTACATTAGTTGCACTTAGGTTTTCGTCTTTTCTGTACCCAAACCGTTTTATGTTTTCGTTTTGATATTAAGAATCAGTGTAGCATTCGATACGATTTTGACCGGAAATAGTTGTTGTGTGTTTCTTTGATGAAAAAGTATGTGCCACGATATAACTATTTCTAAGTCAGATATAGAAGTAATAGCAATCAAAATATATTATTGAAATATATTATCAAAATATATCGTCTCTACAGAAATCGTCAATTTAGTTTCAGGTATCTATGTAGTGATTGGCGTGGATATGTTGGGTACCGTTGTCTATAACGTAACTTTTAAAACTTAGAAATGGGTGATAAGTCAGAATATATTTAATGTTGAAACTCAGAAGTTTAGTATAGCCGTTTATTATCTTAATCAAGCAAAATTAAGTATCTGAGTCATATAAACACCTTATCATAATGCTGTGTTTTAATTATCTTTTTGCCAGCTGAAGGTGTCGTGTTTGGTTTAGAAAAAAAAAGTTAAATGGTGTTACGATTGAAATGACTAGCGGTAATATACTGTAAATTAATGCATTTTTTGTTTCTCTTAGGAAACTATTTTCATAAAATGTTTGATGACAACTTTTTTTTTCAGATTTCCAAGGCGAAATAACTACTCGGAAGACAGCCGAGAACCATTCTTCTAGAATAATTTTAAAATCGATTCAGTACAGTATTGAAAAGGCTAAGCCATTTTACGGCAGACTCTTTTTATAACCTCTGAGTCTTGATCTGCATCACTGGAGATTATTTTCAAGTAAGGCATCTTCACACTGTTAGAAGCTGTTAATAACTCAAGTTGAGGGACTGACTGAAGAATTAAAAAAGTACTGTTAAGAAAGCCATGACTTTTGTTTAGATATTAGGGCTTTTTCGCTCTACTAGATTTCTATTTAGGAGTAAGAGGCCCTTAGTAATTAGCGATATATGATTCAACAATGAAATACCGAGGTAGAGTTTCACAGTTAAATTTCTTATGGCTTAGTTGTCTTGTCAGAAGCGTCCCGTTACCGCTGTATGTACGTTAAAGTGGTGGCAGTCAAATCCAGCTATTTAGTCACAGAAGAGTTGGCAGTGGGTGCTGTTGACTAGTTGTTTTCTCCCTAGTTTATTAGTCCTAAATTAGTGACGGCTAACGTAGATATCCCTTGAGTAGCTTTGTGCAACTATCTGAACTCAAACAAGAGGAAATCTTGCTGTTTTTCAAGGTTCGTCTTTGACTTAATTCCTTTGTTTCTCCACTTAAATGACTAATATTAACAATTTGTAAAAAAAGAAAAGTTCTTGAACTGAAAGGAAAAACTGGTTACAGATAAATATCAGCTCACAGTAATCCTGACAAACGTGTGAACAAATGTCTAAGAAATTACTCAAACAAATATCAGAAACGTGTTATTAGTACTCCAGCTGAATACTACTTATGCGAAACTTACAGTAACTTGTAATAAGGAAATGCTTATAATCTGTAAGTAAACTCAAAGCGAAACTTATGTTCTGTCTGTTTTACTAAGACATTTGACAAGTCGTAATTTTTCTATTTGAATCATCTTATTACTATATTCAAATGACATATTAATTTGTAATTAATGTAATCTGGTGTTTCTTTTTCTTATCTTACTGTTTTGATAACTCAAATTTGGTTTATGCTTACATGTTTTAAATATAGCTATCATATCTTAAAATAAGGTCTTGGTATTAAATATATTTCGATAAGTTTTCTTGATTTCCATAAAGTGTCATGTAAAGAGGGCCGTAGTAGCTAGTTGGTAACTTTCTGTTAGTAAGCAGAATATTTGAAATAGCTATTATGTTTGAATATCTCTAATTCTTAATTATTTTACCTGCAGTATGAAATATCAAAAGCTGCATTTTAATATTTGTATATTTAACTTACGGAACCGTGATTAGAGTACCGAACTTTGGGTTGGAAGTTCCGTGAATCACGCCGCGTTACCCCACACACATACATACACATAAAAATCACGCTCCCCACTTTGAGTCCGTGAGTGCGTAAAAATGGCTACGGTCAAATCCGAGTATTCGGTCAGAGAAGATGGCTGTTGACTAGCTCTCTTCCCTATAGTATATCGTTTCAAAATTAAGAAAAGCGTAGACAGCCCTCGAGTAGCTTCAATTTAACAAATTAGCACTAATTTATGACTTTTTAGGATATTTACTATTTAAAATATTTTTGATTAAAAAAATGCATCGTTGAATTTCGAGGTTCTTATATAGCCTCAATTATGAACAAAATATATAATTTACAAATTTTTCATTGGAGATAGGAATTCCTTATTAATTACTTTTCTAGTGTTCACTAAAATTACAGTGTGGTTTGGAAATATAATCTATGGTGATAAACTGTGTTTCTATTCTTAATGTCATTGCTATCCAGATCTGATAAGCTTCATACAACGAAACTTCAAATGTAAAACGGACAAAAAGTCAGCTATGTTGTAAGAGGATTGTTCTTATGGAAAGTTTACTACACATGTGTGTTTACTCTTAGAGAGGAACAAGAGCTCAGTACCTTCAAACCTAAAATCTTATTATGATATTTGTGAATAAGTGGAAAATGAAAGGTGATAGATTGAACAGCTAAAAAATGCATAAATTGCTGATGTTTTAGTATTATATACCGTTTCTCAGACAATAAATTACCCTGCATCAAGGAGCTGAAACGTTAGCATTGTATCTAAATAAAAAGATATATGTTTGTTTGTAGTTAAGCACAAAGCTACACAATGGGCTATCTGTGCTTTCCTCACCACGGGTATCGAAACCCGGTTTCTAACGTTGTAAGTCCGCTTGTCATTGAGTTATAAGTATATGGGGAATTCTACCCCTCATTGGTAACCCTGGAAAAAGACAAATCGAAATAATAGAATTAGAATTCATATAGTGGCGTAGTATATATTATATGCGTAGTGTTTAAAAATGCCTTTTATTCACATATTGGTCCTATATTTATATTAGAATTTCAAGAATATGCAGTGTGGATGCTACTATTTATTGTTGTGAATTATTCAGCCAACGTACTGTTATAATACTGAAAAATAAACCATACATACAATGCAAATTAATGTTTGTCCTTACAATAAATTCTGGGCACAGCACAGATAGTTCATTGTGTAGCTTTGCGCTAAACTACAAACAAACTGTGAAGCTGTTGACTGAAGCGTATTGCCATAAATTGATTTTTAAATTTCACCTAATGAGATTTTGAAATAGATTGTTTATGAATTGGGAAACACATACGCTTGTTGTCCGCTATATACCAGACAAGAAAAAACTGTGGGAGGTCTGACTCTAATCAAAGAACGTTGACAATTTATAGGGTATATTAAGTAGTTACTTACATGCATTCATAGTCATTCTAATACACATTTAAATGTAAGTCTAGTAGACGTGGTCTTAGCAAAAATTGATTATTGGCTGCAGAGTAAAAAAAAAAAAATTATCACAAAACCTTTGATGTAACCAGCACCAATTAAGGTTTGAGCAGAGACAAGTATAGGCTTAATCGTTAGCGATAAAAGGAGGTAGAGTGAAAAGAATTAACATTTGTGATTGTGTTACATAAAAAAAAATCTATAATAACAAGTACCTATTGCAAATACCTCCACAGTTTACTGTTGCTGCTTGGTAATGCCTCAGCTCCAAAGGAGGATTTGTTCAAGAAGCAGAACGTGACTTTTACTTTCTCTGTAGATCTCCAGACCTCTCTTCACCCAACTCTCCACTTTTGAAGAAAAGCCCTAAGTGACACTTAGTGGATGAACTAACAGGAAAACCAGATAATTTATTTAGATACAATGATTAGATAATTATTAGAATAGCTACTGCATTCGTACTATGAAAAAATAATCATATTTTACTTAGTGAAGTTAACATAAAAATATATTTTATTACATAAAGTCAAAACAAGCTTCAGAATTAGATATTTTAACAAAAGTTGAAGATAAACTGATAACATATAGTGTCATTACAAAACAAATTTTGTCACAACTTTCCCGAGATTAAATAAAATAAATATTTCGCGAAGAATTTATACTGAAAAGTTAATACGAGCTTTAGAACACATATGATTAGCACAATAGAATCAAGGGTCTATTTCATGGAGAGCTTGTTTTTATGTACAACCCTCCATATAAAGTTATCACTTGAAAACGAGCTACAAATTCGTTGTGAAAGGAAATACAATGTGAGCTTCATACCACAAAATAAAATATATTAATTATAAAATGTTATTGTTCTTAAGTTAACTTCAAAGTTTTAAGTGATCGTTTGAGATGAAGTCAGTGTGAAGAAACAAATTATAAAATACATCTAAAAATTATCCTCCACTCTATAACACATTTACATCACTTGGGAATACTCATAAACATATACACTTCCAATGATAGATATCTTTATCTCTAAAGTTAAGTTAAAACATTCCGAAGTAAAAATATATGGTTATTAAGATAATTACTTTTGTGGTTTTAACTGAGAGAAAATGTTTCATTTTGTTTAATAAACAAAAATAAATAAAACATGCTGCAATAGCTTGTTTTGAGTTATAAGCATCACACGACTTAAACTGTGTATTTAGTTTCATGAGAATTGAAGGTAAAACGTGAACTCGCTTCATTTCGTTTTTTAAAGGTCTACGAACATAATTCTATTTTATTTCTTGAAGCTGTTAAATCATAACTAATTAATTTAAGCGATTTAGATAATCTTAACAAATATTTTTATTTTATTTTTGAATTGTACCACAAAATATATCTATCTTTAGAAGTATATATGTATATAAATATTCCAAAGTGATGTAAATGTGTTTCACTGTGAAATATTGCACCTTAGAGAAATCTGTAAAGATATTTGTGAATATAATCAACTTAAAAATGTTCGAATAAAACATTAATTATATACTTACATAAAACCTATTGAGATGTCCATACGTTTCAAGAACAAAACATATTCTTAGAACTTATTACATTTAACAAATACCATTTCAATTGAGTTTCAATACACTTTTATCACCTTTGTAACACGTCAATTCTGTTTTATAAGAATTACTTGTTCATCCAACAAAATAGATACAATATAATATCAATGCCTTACTGTAAAATAGTTTACATTTTAAAATTTGGCTATATATTATTATAATATACTGACTCGATATTTTTGTTCGCTAATTAAAAAAAAACAGTGAGACATTATCTGATTAGTTTGAAAAGGGACAGATCTTTTGCACTAGGAAGCAACTGCTACGGGATATGTACATAGATAAAATTACAGTAATATAAATAAGTGATGCACATGAAGAATTTTAAGATAATTATAAGTTTTACGATATGAAAGACGTGGGATTGTAACTTAATAAAATCGTGCAACTAAGTTTGTTCTTTATTAGATAAACATAGTAATGATACAGTTAAAATAAGTCATTTATTATGTTTGTTTCTTATCAAAGTTATGTATTAAACATTTTACAAATAACAGGTCTTATGTGCGCTGGCCTGTTATGCCGTTTTCTTTATTGTATCTTCTATAATTAATGTTTAAATCTTATAATTTTTCTAAAATATTTTAAGTGTTTCAAATGTTATCTTTACATGTGATACGATTCTCAACCTCATAATAAGAAATTAAATACATTTTGCTTCTACGATCTTTCTTTTTTTTATTTCTTCGAATTTCGAACTCCTTTTTCTTTGATTAAACTAATAAAAGAATAAAGGAGAAACTGAATAGTTTTTTTTGGGGGGGGGGCTTTGCACAGACTTTTATTACGCTTGCCGCGATAATAACCGGAGTTTAGCTTTGCACGTACTCCACAAGATGACGGAAGGCGTCTTGTTCGATTGTAGCCTATTCGTGAAAGAGTATGGTCTGCATTTGGTTCCCAGCTGTCGGCAGAGGATTATAGTAGCGAGATCGACGTTCAATCTCATCTGAAAGAAGCTCAATCATACTAATATCCGGCGATTCTGCTGATTCAGAAAGATGACTAAAGTCATTGTCGTACTTTCTGAACACATTTCAAATAATAGAATCATAGTGAATTATTGTATTATCGTATTCTCCATTAGGGTGGAAATGCAGAATTACGGATGTACATGGTTAAGAACAAAGTAAAATATATTCGGATGTTGTTCAACTTTCTAAAAAACTCAAAGAACCAACAGTCCTCATGAAAATGGTCTCTACACCATCACACCACCTACAGCGGATTACATTGCAGGAACAACAAGAAGGATCAGATGCGTCATGCGGTTTTTATACACACTTTTCATTACGGTCAATAGAAAAATATGGTAAAACTCCACTCTTCGGTCCGTTTGTCAAGACTGTGTTCATTATTCTATACTGTTTGCGCTCCAAGCATCACTCATTTTTAAGATCTGAGATAAGAATTTTTTCAGACTAATTATTGGCTGTCTTATTAGAGTTTTTGCAATACTATTTGCATGATACAGTTGAAGAGAGACGAATACTTGTCATTGTAGGAAGAATCAGTTAATTGGAACATTGTGGCGCGTGCTGCACTATAGAAGGCTAGCCAATTGTATTTCTTCTCGATTAGTCATCAAAAGTTGAATGCCAAAGTTGTTGTTTTTTAATGATAATCACATAGCCACTCGACAGCTATAATTAATAAGCTCCGGGAATATGGAATACATTTCTATAGACAACTGATGGTACAAATGATTTGAAAACAACACTGCAGCAGTTGTGTTTCAATTACCATGCATTTGAAAGTCGAAGAAATGTTTCCTCTTACTCACCCTACTGCATACTAACTATAATAAAACTATATCACTGTTACTATAAAGATTAAGAAGTCTTCGGACTTATCGCAAAATGGATTACTTTCACATGCTAGGAAGTGGAGTGTTTTAATGGTGTGCTGACGTGTATGAAGACCTAATAAAATTACGACCTTTTTTCAGATTTCACTAAGGAGAGAATTCATTTTTTTTTATATTTCAAAGATACATAATCTCGGGAGATTTATAGATCGTGTTCTTTTTACATTTTTTTAAATATGTCGAACGTGTCTTGTTATTTTATATATTAAGAACATGCAGATCCTTATCGTTAATGACTTAAAAACTGTTTATGTAGTTTTCATTACTTGTTCATTTCTTCTTAAGTTTTATTTTTAGTAGACTCACGGAGATAAGGAACTTGGTTGTTAATTTCGAAATATTTTTTGTGAATTTGTGGATTTTACTTACTTATAACGTGATGAAAAATAGGACAAAATGTTGGCGTAAAATATAAAGTTACAAATAATTTAAAATTGATTACGCATTTTATCAACACTATTGTTTTTGTTGGAGTAAAGTTTTGTGTTTTATTGTTTAATACTACAAAAAATATCTTTATTTCGTTACTTAAATTAATATTTAATTTTTCCAGTGATATTTATATCCTACAAAGAATACTACTTTCTATTAGCTTAACACGTACAATTCGCTTGCCTAAATATATAAAGAAACTAATGCAAGAATTACTTACCTCATTGGCCCAACACGGCCAGGTGGTTAGGGCGCTCGACTCGCAATCTGGGACCTAATTAATTCCCATACCAATTTTGGTGAAGATCCATTTACACCCTACGAAGTAGTTACATGGACTGACAACAGACAGTACTATTATATTTATATAGACTAGCTGGAGTACTCGTCCCCAGTTAAGTAAATTCGTGATTAATGAAAGGTTATCTTAGGACATGAAAAGTTGCTTCCTTATATGTAATGTAAAAAAACGCCCATAAAAACTGCAAAACACGAAATGTGAAACCGCAAATTTGCATGTATCTCCGTATGGACCCAACAAATCTTCATGCCGAATTTGGTAAAAATCCATCAAGAGGGGCGAAGTAGTGGTAAAAAACGCTCATGAAAACCGCAAAACGCAAAATCCCAAACTAAAAATATTT
>NW_013665627.1:847771-859987 GCF_000517525.1 Limulus polyphemus
AATAAGTAAGACATAATTAATGTGAATGTATTTATGAATTACATGATAAGGAATACGTGGAATGGTGGTGTAATACATTCGTGTAAAAAGACCTGTATTTAGTTCATGCAGAAATGGAATGTTACCATTAAACTGAGTCATTACACGTTTATTCTTTATCAAAAGAATATTTCGTTCATCTCACGTGCAGGTTTACTTCTGTCATCTCGAAAGTAATCACATTTACCTTCTGATTTTTTTCATAATTTTATCTTTATTGTGTATTTTTTGCATAGCATTTGAGATTTTATTTTTGACGTTTATTAAATATTTTAATAGCTTCGAAAGGTCTTAGTCTACAGATGGTAGGATATCAAGCTCATAGTAGCAGATCGAAATCATTTTGCTTCTGTGATATTTTTTTGGA
Organism: Limulus polyphemus; assembly: GCF_000517525.1. Classification (NCBI taxonomy): domain Eukaryota; kingdom Metazoa; phylum Arthropoda; class Merostomata; order Xiphosura; family Limulidae; genus Limulus; species Limulus polyphemus. The sequence continues at coordinate 848,178 of NW_013665627.1, forward strand.
AAACTGAACGACAAATTATACACAGTTTGTTATGCTTTTTTGTTACTAATTTTCACTAGCCTTCTTAAATTGTGTTTTAGTTGTATGTGTTAATGTTTCTGTTTATTTAACGTTCCATCAAAGATATCTTTTATTTATTACATTTTTCATTTTTAAACAAGTAGATATTTATTTTAAAGCCTTCTCGTAAAAGAAAATATTGATCTTATCAAATTAAGTAATTAATTTACTTTTGCGTAAGGTTTTTAAAGATTTTATGCGTGTTTTCTTGCTTATAATTAGTGACTTGAAGCCTAATTAACTGTAAGATGCTTGCATGGTTGAATTACTTAATATCTTCATAAAAATAATATGGAGTGAGCTTGTGGAGCTAAGTAGCTTTCAACATGTGGAATTTGAAGACTTTACGCACATTTAGTAACATTATTAATTAAGTACTTAATCAATAATTAAGTAGATAATTTAGAATTCATTTTGTGGTGTTTCCTTTATTGACTTTGCGAAAGTCTGCAGGCTTGCGATATTAAAAAAACCGTGTTGCGATACTCATGATGATTAGAGCACAGGTAGTCCATTGTGTAGCTTTGTGCTTAACAACAACCGAGTAAATTTTGTGAAGTTATCGGCACAGTTTTTCATTGGAAGTAAATTTATTTACTACTCAGCTTCATGATGCAAAAATGTGTGTAGATCTTTAAAATAATTATTTTTATATTTTAAGCTATTTATATACTATTAGTGTTTTAAGTTTGTATCATCTTCATATATATATATGTATACAATAAACTGTATTACATCAAAAGCGTACAGGCGATCACTCAGAACAGTATAGCTCTGATGAAATTATAATATAACCTACAATTTATTTATTGTACATGAAGGTGTACGCGCCAACAAAGTTCTAATATAACAATGTAAAATTATACCGTTTGTACAACAGTACAAAAAGTATCATTTTAAAGTGAAAATGTCTGCGGTTATAGCTCCCAAAAGCATTGGGGATATTCCATCAATCAGAATGTTACGTATCAGAATTTTAAATAGTCTGAAATTGAGTTAACTGATAAATTTAAATTTAGTAGTTAAATTGTACTGTAGATTTAGCAGTTAAGTAAAACCCGATATATATTGTCAGTTATGATATTTGCCAACAAGATTGATACACACAGTTTTCTCTTTTAACACAAATACGTTTTAATATACACAAAACAATACAATTTACAATAACAGTTATTACAAATAGTTATCAAAAACAATGATTTATAAACAAAAGTTTCATAAACTTACAAGCAACATAAAGTCTTCTTTCTAATCTTGAACTTCTTCGATATCTTATCAAGTGTTCACGATGAGCGAGTTGATTACGAGTTGACGTAGATATAATTCACTTAACGGGAAGCTAGTTAGCTTTGTCCTCCGTTATTTACTAGCCACGCACACCGGGTTTTCCACCGTGATGTTATATATTCTTTTCATAAAAATACTATTAATGTCCGATGAGAATCCACTGATGTTAAATGATTTGTTATGTTCGAGCTTTGTAAAGTTTTCCGATTGATAAGCGTTATAATAATCACAGTTATAGCTTCCAAAGTTTATAGCACACTAACTATAGCAAACTAATAATAGAGACTCTCCTTTTGACGCGTCGCGTTGGTAATATTTATAGGGGTGTAGAAGTTTTCTAGAAATTTCAGTTTTACATAACAATACTGGCGCTAATACAAGCGTTTACGTACACACATTCTGTTGATTCTTACTCTCTAGAATCTTCTACAACTTTGGAGAATAGGCGGGAGTTTCGCCTAGTTTCATAATGGGTTGTGAAGAGTATGGCTTACTAGCTTATGAGTATTTGAATTTCACTAAACATTTACTTTCAAAACCAAATTTTGGAATATATAATCGCAATAGAAATGAAAATTAAGCATAATTTCCAATAAATCGGCGACTTAAGAATAAATTAAATTTATATTAATTTGGATTAGTTTCTACAATTTCTTTATCACTTATTTAACCTAGAATGGTTTTGGTTGGTGGTGAAATTGTATGTTCTCATCTCTTAGACTGCTTAATGTTTTAGAGTACAATAATTAAATTAATTACTTATTAAAAGCAACTTGTTTTTGAACACATTTTTGCTGATTCGCCATGCTCTATCATACTGTTTTCGAGTTTAGTACTTAAAAAATAGATCCTTACGCGAATGTACAATATATTTAATCTAATCAAAATCATCTAATCAAAAATAATGTTATGATAATTCTTTTTAATTGGACGTGTATGGAAATCAATTAGACTTCATTTTTTGAAGAACGCCTATTTTACATAACAATTCTCAACTTTGAAAATTATAATGCTGCGTATTGATTAAATGTAATTAAAAAATAGCCCAATGTGCTTGAGAATTTTGGAAAAAGGCCACCCTTCGAAAGCTCTGGAAGTTTTTCTTTGCGTGGTCTTTCTAACATGATATGTGTGCAAATCAGGCATATTATATACAGTAGTGGGAGAAATGTATTACATCACCGAATTTTTTCTCATTTTTCTTCGGAGGCCCTAATGCGTGTAAGTGCAAAATGGGTTTAATGTTTAGTTGTTACATCAACAGCTCTATAGGCTGTCTGGGTATTGCTGAGAGTCAGTTTATAAGCGTATAGCTACAACGTGCGTATAACGCTACCATCATTAAAGGTTGCAAGTTAAATCCACGGAAAAAAGCAGTCATTGCTTCTTTGGAAAAAAAAGAGGAAAATTTGACAAAGCAGATTGCTAGAAGAATTAAATTTAACCAGTCTACTGTGAGACTGGCTGTGTGGAGCGGTGGAAAGGAAGGAGAGGGAAAAAAGCTTCCACAACAGTTGATGATTGTTTTCTGGAACACACGAGCCTGCTGTAGAATTGTTGACTGTCGTCCACCAATCTTAAAATGGCATGGCAGGAAACTTCAGGAATCATTGCCACCGCTCGCTCTGTCTGGTTTTGCCCGTGCTCAGCTGGACAGCAAGAAAGAAATCACTCCTACTCAACAAGATGTGGAAGATAAAGCTCAACTGCGTCAAAAATGATGCTGACTGGACTGGAGTAATTTGGAGTAAAGTGACGTTCTCAAACGATTGAAAGCACAACCTACACGGGTTTGATAGGAAACACTTTATACGACGTCAATGTGGAGAAGTGCAACTGTGAAACATTCACAGGGTCAAATGATATGGAGATGTATTTCTATCCAGGATGTGAGACGCCTAAATTTTGTGAAAGGCAATGTTATGCAGACATGTACATCGAGATCCGCGAGTCCCGATTAAAGCCAGCAGGTCGACGATATCACTTTGGTGGAGGTGACCAGTGCACATTCCAGGATGGCACTGCTCCATGCCACAGGGCTTGAGAGGTTGGCGTTTTGCAGTAGATGTGAAATAAAGAGGAAATTTCATTCTACATGTATTGAAAAAACATCTTGGGTGTTATTTCATTGCTTCAGGCGAATGACTGTCTTTGAAGAGGGAGGATGAAGACACTACACTGGCCAATCAACAAACCAGATATCAAAAACCGCTAGAAGGTAATGGGTAACAACATGGAAGAGAAAAATCCGAAGGTACCATGGAACAGTAGGAAGCCCTAATCTAATCAGCATTACCTCACTCCTGCCTACATTCAGCCCCTCGCGCACTTTATACCAAGGCAATGTCAAGCAGTTATCAAGGCCATATGGGGCACAACCAAATATTAAAACCAAACACAGACTCTGTGGCCACTTTTAGTCAATTACTTTAGTGGCGTTATTTTCACATCTAGGTTTCCTTACTCAGAGAACATTTTCGCATTTCCCTTGTATTTATTGATTGGTTTGTTAATAAAGATTCATATATGTGTTTGGATGACTGAGGTATAAGTCAGCTTACACAACACAATGTACCTAACTTTTTTGCATTAGTTCTGACACTTCCACAACGCATAGTCTCGTAAAAAATACAAAAACAAAGAAAAGTACGAACAAATTGGATGACCCAATAAGTTTTTCCAACATTATATGTATACTATATTTTTTATGTAATGTAATATGTCACGTAGAAGCATTCACAATTTCAAGAGCTATTGCATAAAATAATGAAAGAGTAATTAGAATTTATAACACCTCAGTTATAGTTTTCACAAGGTAAAATCCACTATTTTAAAATATAATGCAAATTGAGTATCTTATGACCCGTCGTATGGTCTTAAATGTAACTGATTGCTCACTCAACCTGCACTCGTAAATTAGTACCTTATGTAGAGCTGACTTCACATCTACACAGCAACGGAAATGTGACACTGTTGATGCGTTCTTAAAATTAATATTGACAATGTTCTAACTTTTCTTTGACCACCTCTCTGAAATATGTTTTTGGGACATCTTTAATGGCTTAGGTCAGGTGTCACCAAAGAGCGTCCCCTATACTCTCGGTGGAATTTAGTTCCAATGAGGCCACTCTGGTTGATAAAGCCTGCCTTATTTACGATTTTTTTTTTACCAGTTTAGCATTAGAGGGGTGGCGGTGGAAATATTATCCATTAGGCTAAAATCAGAGGGAATTGTGCAGGCAGAATGAATCAAAGTATATAATTCCTTTAACAAGTGGCATAATGAGACCTATTGTTCAATACTAATAGAACTTTATTCTTGCATGCATGCAACACATACTTCCGCCACCACCATTATCGTGTATATTATGCGCCTGCTTAAGAATGGACTTGTATCTTGTATCTAGATTTTCTCCAAATGATTATACTTCAGTTATCTAGCTGCAGGGTGAAAAAAAACGTATTCATAAAAAAAAAGAAAACTGCTCCACATATCGTTGGGTAACTGAACCTATTATTAATACCATTACATCATTGCAGGGTTGATGTAATATTCCTTGCTCTGAGCGATATACATTTCATTCGATGGATGTTATGCATACCACTCTTGTGAAGCCCCTTTCCATTTATCTGTACACTGACATCCTTTTACGGCTTCAGTTCAGTTTCAGAGTTCACAGCAGTCGTCTGTTTATATTGTGGATGATAGACTGTCTCAGTGTCCACACAGCTATGTCATTGCATGGTTTGGAAACTGTTTCACGTTCTGCTAACATCACCTTGAGATACTTGTAGTCCATCCCTAATAGCCGCGTTCATTCATTCGGTGGTTCTCTACATGAATAAAACATCCAAATGTCTTCTTTGAGACCTACCCATGATCTATAAACAACTTGGAATGAATGTTTTAAACTTTGTGATTCACTTCAAAGTGAGTAAGACAAGACTGTATGAGACCACTATGAACATCATAGGATATATGACTAATCATTTGTATTTCTGATAACATGACATGTTTATCACATGTTTGATTTGCATAGCAATGAACTGAGGGGGAGAACGTGATTCATATTGGTTTATAACAGTAGGTCTTGCTCCGTGATAGCTATAACATTCTTAATTGCCTGTGCAGTGTATAAAATCAAATTGTTTGCTAATCTAGTACGCTAATGTAACATCAATGTTTACAAGCTTCGCTGTTTTATATCTCTTGACGTTTTTGCGTTTCTGTGTTAAACTCATCTATTGATAAGGAATGCTTTCTGATTAGTTAGGAGTTATTTCACAACTTTTGACATAAATTATTTGTTCGTTAGCGATCAATACATAGTGTATGATAGCCTTTGAAAAAAAAATCGATGGAGTATTTTAAAGAAATTTATTGTTTTACTATTCCAGAAGTTTATTGTATTTAAGTCAAGGTTGCGTTAAATCGATAAAGTCACTCTATACTTTAATGTAATTTTTTTAGATAACTCGAAATTCCGCATGTCTCATACATATCGTAAATACAGTAGGCAAGTAAATACCATCGAGAGACATACATTCAAATGTTTCACATCAGCAAGTAACGGCCCGGCATGGCCACGTGGTTAGGGTGCTCGACTCGCAATCTGAGAGTCGCAGGTTCGAATCCCCACCCCCACCAAACATGCTCGCCCTTTCAGCCGTGAGTGCGTTATAACGTGACGGTCAATCCCACTATTCGTTGGTAAAAGAGTAGCCCAAGAGTTGGCGGTGGGTGGTGATGACTAGCTTCCTTCCCTCTAGTCTTACACTGCTAAATTAGGGACGGCTAGCGCAGATAGCCCTCTTGTAGCTTTGCGCGAAATTCAAAACAAACAAACAAACAGCAAGTAACCGAGAAACAAGTGAGGACGTCTTAAACATTTCTTACAAACGTTTCGGTACTTTTTCCAACAATAAGTTCAGCAAAATTATGTTCAAAATATATTAAAAGGTAAATAGTTTGTTTGAAGTCAAGCACAAAGCTGCACAATGAACTATCTGTGCTCTGCCCACCACGGGTATCGAAACCCTGTTTCTAGCGTTTAACTCCGCAGACATACCTCTCTGCCACTGGGAGGCGAAGGTAAATAGAAAGGACGAGTTAGAAATGATTATGCGATAATTTAGTCAGGCCTAAAATAGAGCAAAGATTGGGGTAATAGAGATAATAGCTTCTAACAACAACAACAAAAAAAAAAAGCTGTGAAAGAAAGTTTCCATTAACTACATATTAACTTTCAGAATGTAAAGAGACTACAGATTTGGATCTTCTACACAAAGAATATGTATGCATACTAAAAGAGTTGATATACGTATACAACCAAAGAGACAAAGCACAGCAAAAAAGCCCTTCTGTACTAATTGGCGGTGAACTTTTTAAAATGTTTCTACAGACTTATTGTGATTTATCATTGCACATGTTCCACTAGAATAAATCACATTCTGCCTACTTCATGATGATACACAATACAACTTACATAATTGATAAATAGCTTATACCCACAATGTTTTAATCTACAATATGACGTTGTATGATCCAACCGGCCCGATAAGCTCATGCATTGTGTTAATCCTCGGCAAGGATAAATGTAATTAAAATGTTGGTAATCAATAGTTGCTGGTTTTTTTTGTTGTTGTTTTTGTCGGAGAAACTGGCATGGGATGACTTAAGAGGTAAATGTTTAAAAATATGTCCTGTCTGATTGTGAATACACTCTTTATACAAATACTTTGAAGATAAACGTTTCTCCAAAACAACTGACATTTTGATTTGCTATTACTGTTTTTACGTTTTGTGAGTACATTGTACAAAAATGATTCGACGACAGAAACGAATTTACAAACAAAATCACTTTATATGATTTCAATATTTTTTTGAATAATTACTATGAATCTAAATCGTTCAACTGGTTTAAAAAAACCTATAATTATATTATGAGATTGAAATATTACTTCTTACATAATACCAACACACACAGGTTTTATTTACCATAATTATTTCTGTATACCTATTGAATTTACATATTAATTTTTCATATATATAGATAACAGATCTAATACAACAGACAAGTAATTCTAAAAGGAATACTTTTAAAGTATTATTTTAAGAAAAGTATTAGACTGATAAGCACAAAATGGATAAAAAGATGATATATATATATGATAGGTAACAAAGTATAAGAAAATGAAACTTATCATCTTTACTTTTTCAATTATAATTATGACGTAGCTTTGTCTATTTCAATTATTTTGTGTAAATGGAGGACAGTACTACATTTATGTTCCGAACGATTACCCTGCCAGTAATAGCGAAAAAATTAATCCACTTTCTTAATTTAGTGAAGTATATATAGATTTATAAAGATACCCAGACTGCAAACTAATAAACTTATTATTTATTTTGATATGATATCACTGGCTAATTTTTTATACGGAATACACTCTAATATATATTTATTTGAATAATTACGTTGAGAGGCATATATCTACACTTAGAGCATTCTTTCCATTGAATATGATATATAATAGGCATCCTTTGTGACGCCTGCTGCTATCAGAAGCAGCGGGCATCTCAGCTTTGTGCGATAGTTCGTATGGAATGGTGGTTCGTTCACGAAAATCAAAAAGAGTTGCTCTGGTTGATGAATAAAGTAGTTTTCGTAAAACTCTGTTATTAAGCAATGATGTTTTCATCTTTTCTCTCCATCATGTGAAATCTTATTTTCAGAAGAAAGGTGAAAAATACAGAGTTTGTCTTTATATTGTAAAAATTAACGTTACAATCACATTAACGTTCAGGAATAGTGCAAAACATTACTTTAGTGAAAATTATAAAGACAGTATTATTATCTTACTTTTTCAGAACTGTGTGAATCGACTGTGATATAGATATATAATATTTGAACATTCTCTGAATTTTTTCGGAATTAGTTCCGCGATTAAGTCATTGTTACAATTTTTTAAGCTACAGAATTATCTATATGTCAATATATATATGTATATCTCACACACATAAAAATATGTAATATTTAGACATTCTTTAGAAGTATACAATAATTTTGTAAACTGCACTTGGTATGGCCTCTCAAAATATTCCTCTGCACGTTCAAGGATTACGAACCATTAAGCTTAATCCTTTGTTAAAAATACTTTAGAATCATTTGTACTTTTTAAAGAAAGAAGTAATTTAACGGTTAAATCTAAGGTGAGACTTGATTACGTTGTAGCACCAAATGTATGTATATATAAACGTTGGAAGTTCTAGATGGATGAACTATTCGTAAATGGACTGTAAAATTGACACTTAGCGACGAGAAATGAGATGCATTTTCCTGTCGTCTAATTTAAATTCTTGACTATATCAAGAAATTCCTTCCATACAATAAAAACGTAATCCCTGTTAAAAGTGTAATGTCTCATATATAAATTTTGATACTTCAAAAACAAATTCTGCATACAATTTCCCATTTCTCTCTAAATAATTCTACTAATTTTATCTGGAGGAAGTAATTAAAGTCAGTTATTCGATTAAATATACAACTTCAGAATTGTTTTCTCGATATCTCTGGGTTGCATAAAATCATCTAGCAATAATATGGTTGGTTGATGAAGCACATAGGATGCATTTTACAAAACGTACAGAATAATGCTAAAAATTTAATTAAACACAACATGTTTTAGAAACTATCTGAAGCAATTACCCTCGGCGTGTTATTAATATATGTTTCTTTATGAAAATAAATATATAATTAACGCATAGACGACAAAGATAGCAAAGTTAAAGAATAGGTTAAACAAACGCCAAGTTTTTGTATATTTATATTTGAAGAGGATGACGTATCGAGCTAGAGCTCGTCTTTAGATCGCACACTTTTTCCTAGTATATGTGTGGTGGTGTTTATACGTGGACAAGTAACACACATTTGCGAGTGCTTTGAGTATCATTTTGTTTAAGGTTACTGTTCACCAGAATTTCTTTTAGATTTTTGCCATTCTGTAAGAAATAATGGGTGGGTCCTTGAAAAGATATTTAGTCGTTGGGTCTTCAATAAGCATTGTGTAATTGTTTAGTATGATATCTTTGATCTTGTTGTAAATTCTAAAGAAGGATGGAAAGAGGAAACATAGTGTAGAAAAGTTTCTTAATCAGATTTTGACATGAAAGCAATCCCTAGTATATCGTCAATGTAGCGACCATACATCATCGGTACCGATCCTTTTCAAATAAAAATAGAAAAATTTGGCGATTGTTTAACCTATTCTTTAATTTATATTTCTGTATGGTAAATCATATCATAAATCTTGAAATTATCTTTAATATGATAATAAATAAGAAATTTAAATTGTTATCTGCATATTGTGTAACATTATATTCCTTCTACAGCATAAGAAATAAATAACAAATCTAATTCGGGATAGCCTTTTTTACATTTCAATTAGTTTAAACATCATCAATATTTACAAGAATGATAGATATCCTTCAAAAACCAGCGTTACCAACACTGGAAAACCAAATACTATTTCTACCTATTTATGTGTTTCTCAAGAATATATATTTAAAATTGATCAACCCAAACATTAACGGTGGTAAGAGATATCAGTATGTCTGACGTCACCCTAGGAAAACATAATGGCTCGCCACGAACTGTGTTCTACTTGGACTGACTGACAACTTGAACACTCTCCTGAAGGGGGGAAGGGGACAATATTCTAGAACTTAGATGTGTACTTTGGACTTTTTTTTGACAGTGTTTGATAATGTGACAGACACTGCTAACTATTTCTCGATAATTTTTGAATGAGTAGAGATGACTTTAATGAGATATTGCACAGTTAAGAAAAATAAAACTTTTAAACTATTGTGGTTGAAGTCATTTATTTTTACAAATTCTAGATGTTAGGCCTATATCGAAAAATACATCTGTACAATATGTACCGATAATAATGATGTAGTCGCGTATTGTTTGGATGTAATATCTATAAAATAGCTTATATTCAAAAAGAACAGAAAAAGTAGTACACACACGCGTGGAAAAACGTGTCTTTTTTCCCCAGTCTTCATATTAGTATAATAACAGTTTGTTCTCTTCAAATGAATTATTCTCTATTTAATCACGAATAATAAAGTTTAAAACTAATAATTTTTAGAAGCTCTGAAAATATTTCATTTCTATATATCAATGTATTTGTTATTTATTTCTAGTTCACCGATAACATGCATCCAGCATTTTGAATAAAATACATTTCGCAACTTCACTAAAGCTAATAAATATTGTTTTTCTCTTTGATGTTTCATTCTTTTTCGAAACAATATAGAACACACATTTTCAAGTTAATTATTTTTTTGTCCTCGTTCTTGATAAGTATCACAATTATATCGATGAGCAATTGATTTACCGCATCAAACCCATATTATTAGAAATTTAAATTGTACAAGTATCATTAATAAAACAATATTTACTATTCAAAAACTTATATTTTGTACAGACTTAAAGGATTCGAAAAATGAATAACTTAAAACTTTAGTTTATATACAAGGTATTAAACATAAGATAATTATTTCTTTCTTTGCCTTAATGGACGGCACGATTTTTGAATTATAAAAAAATCAGCAATAGTTCATTAACCAAACAACAATTTTGTTTGTTTGTTTGTTTTATTATGCTATAATTTCAAGGCTGAAGCAAGCTTACAAACCATACGCAAAACTAGAGGTTTGTGGATCTAATGTATATAAGGACAGATTTAGCAATTTGTTGCAGGTAAAATATAATAAAATGACAAGAAATCCATTATTACCTGGACAGATTGTCAAATAGCAACTGGTCGTGGTAGCAATAGAACTATTTCAAGTGAAATGTTAAATAAATAAGTGAGAAAATGTTGATTTGTCTTTAATAAATGGAACAAGCGAAGTATAAATATATTTAACAAACTATCAATGAAATAACTTTACTGAGAATGCAATGAAGCAATACACGATATTCTACTAAGCAACAGAACTTCCTTAAAAGTTGGAACGAATCCAACTCGACAGCACCAAACTGCATTTGAAAATGAACATTTTCTCTGTAGCTGACCAATTAGAAAGCAGGCACAATGACTATTAGGTCGTTAAAAAATTAATGTCGCCTCTTTTTTTTTTTAGATCAAGAAACCCGAACAACTTATACATATATAAAAAAATTATTAAATGAAATAGTCTCAATTCTTATCGATGATGTTTTTCCATTCTACAATCAGGTTGTTAATTCCTGCTTAAAGAAATTACTTGGCTTTAAAACAAAAACAAAAAAAACATGTCGATGTCCTCTAACATCTTCCACATTTGCATACGTTTTCCCATTAAGATGGTGTTGCAGCGAACCAAAAAAGATGGTAATCTGATGATGCCATATCTAGAGAATATGGTGGGGGGGGGGGAGAACTTCCCAATCGAACTCCATAATCTTTGT
>NW_013665627.1:860008-861839 GCF_000517525.1 Limulus polyphemus
ATTTTTCATCACCGGTGACAATTCTGTCCAAAAATGGTTCACGCGCATTACGTGCGAGAAGAGACGAAGCAACGTTCACATGTTGGAAACGATGATCATCGGTGAATTCATAAGGCCCCCCAAACACCTTCTTTATGGAGTTTTCCTATATTACTTAGATGTTTACATATTGTTTCATGTGAGACATGCAATTTCAGGGTCATTTCACGAGTGTTTTGCCTTGGGTTAGACTCAACAAGCTTCTTCAGATCATCAATATCAATTCCAATATGTCGGCTCATACCATCACTGTTTTTATGGCTAAAGCCACTTGGACGAAATTTTTTGAACCATTGTTTACACTTACGAACGTTCAAAACATTTCCATAAACTTTTTTTATATACTATTTGTCGCTACATAGGTGTTGTTTCCCTTCTTGTATTCAAACAGCATTAAAGACCGAATGTGCGTCTCATCGTGTGCCATCGCTATAAGGCGTTAGAGTAAACTTAACGTGACGTTTAGGCGGTTCGTTTAACTTTTGTACATGATGCACGTTTTTTGGGGGTGGTTAATGAAAGTGTTTCAAAACGCGACATAAGTTTCTTGACGACCTAATACTTGCATACCATACAACAGGCGCAAGGTATTACCTTTATACACAAGATAAAGTAGAATATAATATAATTATAAATATAATTGTTGGAGGTATCCCACACTGTACAAAATTGTAAATTGTAAAACAGCTAAAATGGGGTAGAAACAAATGCATCATTTAAAAACAACTTTGCGCCAATGTTAACGTGGCATCATCAGGTACTCAGCACAATTGTACACGACACTTAAGTACACCCAGTTTGTCACGTCACCCACATAACCTTGAGCTAGCATAAGTATAAACCTACTTCTTGTATTGTATTTATTAAAGGTTTGTATTCCATTATTAAAATGGCTTGTTTTATTTTACGTTTATTAATATTAGGTTCTCGACAAATAATTTTAAAAATTTTATATTCAATCTTGAAAACTCACAATTTTAAAAATCAACGATTATTTTATACACATTTCTTTAAAAAATGTATTTTCATTAGAATGTTCTGAACCTTTAAAACGTTGGTAGTTATGTGACAGAGCATTCCCATGTTCATCTATTCTAGTACTTAAGTTCCTAAGATTCTCCCCTATATAGAGATTATTACAGTACATTATACAATGTAAACTACTTCTTTCTCAAAAGTAGTCGGTTCAATTCATTTTGTAAGATTATATTCAACTTTTTCCTTGGTAGAAAAACAAAGTAACTTACAAATTGGAAGTTTATAGATCTTTTCTTTTACAAAATCTTTTCATCGTATTTGACAAACCAGGTACATAAGAAATTACACAATAAACCAAATTATCTGAACTATTTTTTCCTTCTTTTTTTTTTTGTCAACCTATTAAGTATTTTCTAACCACACTAATTGGATAATCATTCTTCTTCACCAGTACGTTTTCCAGATAATGTATTTCCTTATCTAACTCTTCTTTACAACTGCAATTAGCTTTGCAATATCCAATAACGTTTTTATAATCCCTACTTTTTGAGATTTTTGATGGACTGGTGACAATTTCAGGTACAAATCAGTACGAGTCTCCTTTCTCAGTAGCTTCATTTCTTTTTTCAATAGAGTTTTAAACATGCTTTTAAACATGCAGGGCCCGGCATGGCCAGGTGGTTAGGGCGCTCGACTCACAATCTGTGGGTCGCGGGTTCGAATCCTCATCACACCAAACATGCTCGCCCTTTCAGCCGTGTGGGCGTTATTATGTGACGGTCAATCCCACTATTCGTTGGTAAAAGAGTAGCCC
>NW_013665627.1:862677-867082 GCF_000517525.1 Limulus polyphemus
ATTTTTTCCTTTCGTTAGGTCACAAGAGTACCTCACATGTGATGATAAATTTACATAATCGTTTGCTACATTAATAATATCTGTACGTCACTGCTAGGGAAGTTGGTCTCAGTTTCATAATGCATATATATTTACTCAAAATAAATATGATCAGCTAAAAGGTGGGTTAGCGTTTTAATGTGACTAAATATTCATAGATAAACTAAATGATAGAAAGAATAATAAATGAACGATAAACAAAACCATAACTCAAAAATATAATTCGCTACATCACACTCCTTAATCACTTAGTATAAAATATTCCAATTTTCGTATTCTTATTTTTAACTCCCTCTTTATACTGACATCAAAAATCCTTTATAGTTTAAGTACAGATACCTTACAGGAAAAATACAATTCATGCTCTCTTTTTTTAATCTTGATCTTCTCTAGCTTCCGGCTCTGGTTCAGCTTAACGGAAGTTTAACATTTCGAAGACCAGCTAAGTACAATAATTAACTCACGAAGTGGCCGCAGTGTCCTTTGAGGAAGAGACAGAGGTAAGCCATCAGCAGGATCTGTTAAAGAGTGAGAAGTGGACACACCAGCAGAAGGCTTCTGTCTTATGGGGAAACGAACTTCAAGTCTTATGTGGTCGACATTTTCGTTTTGCTGCAACTGTAATAGATGGTTAACATCTTCTTCGGTGTCGAGAGAATTTTCACTGGGAATGCATATATATATCTTTATATTAGAAATATGAAATCGTCCTATAACTGCAACTGATCTAGCATCTTTTAATTCATACACTACTGGAGTAACACACTTCGTGACTTCAAAAGGTCCATTCCACCTTAGAGCCAATTTTGCAGTAAAATTATTTACTGCAGAAGATAATGGATGTGTCCTTAATAATACTAACTCACTTACTTTAAAAGTGTCTAGACGTCTCTTACGGTTTTATGTTTGTCCTTGTCGCTTCTGAGCCTTTTTAACGTTGGATCTTTCCTTCTGTATGACATCTCCTATTTCTGCTGTTTGTTCATCTATGGTTTGAGGTGCTGTTGGATATTTCGTCAGTCGGTCCCAAGGAAGATACATCTCTCGTTCCAGATGGAGTTTGGATGACAGGTAACCTGTAGACTCATGAATAGATGTTTTAATGGCTAGAGAAAATTCAGATAAATTATTATCCCAAATTCGATGATTTTTTTTCAATGTAAGCAGATACCATTCTGCCTATATTTTTATTTACTCTTTCAATAATGTTAGACTGAGAATGATATGGAGTTCTAAAGATATGTTTAATTCCCTAGTTTCATCCATCAAATAAGACACAGATTATGGTCCATTATCGGATACAAGAGTCTTTGGAATATCATATCTACTCAAGTACTCATTAATTAGTTTTATTCACAAACACCTGCGCAGTTATTTGTTTGAGAGAATATAATTCAACTCGTTTGCTGAAATAATATTTGCAATTAACAAATGATTATCCCCTTATATTAGATTTAGGATAAGGTCCCATGATGTCTACTTCTATTATCTAACCAGTTCCATTAATTTAGTGCTCTGTATAAATTCAACTTCTGATCAACTTTAGTCATTTAACAAACATAGCATGACAAGCATTAATTTGTAATGTCCTTTCTCATATCAAGCCGATTCCCACATCTGGATACTTTGTCTATTGTTTTTCGGACATAGATGAACAGCCATAGGATGATCATGTAATTATATTAACATCGGCAGTCTCCATGTTTTGTGAATAACTGGTCTGAATTCCCCATTGCTAGCAACCAAAAAGTTGTGCAATAAAGAACAATGTCATTCAAGACATAGTGCTTGGATTTTCTTACATCCTCTACAATTACAGTGGAATCATCTGGTAACCGTCCAGTTTTCAAATAAGAGTAAATATGTTGATATTCATCATCTTTAGCCTGTTCATAAACCACCTGTTCTCTAGTGTTAACACTGACAATGGCAAACAGCTTAAATGATAGCTTACCGACGTCCAATCCTGAAATTTCCTCTGAGGGATCAGTAGGATGTCTAGATAGGGCATCAGGTAACTAGTTCTCTTTTCCTTTTCTATGAATTATTTCAAATGTTAAGTCCCACAATTTTAATAACCAATGCATCGGCCCACCATTTAACTTCAGAGTTATCTGTAACCATTTCAAGGCAGTGTGGTCAGTTACAACTGTACATTCTTCTCCATCTAGGTAAATCTTAAGTGCTTCTACAGCTCAGACTACAGCTAGACATTCTGACTGTATAATAGTATAGTTTCTTTCTGCAGATTTCAGTGTTCCACTGGCATATTGTTACGTATTAAAATTTTAAATGGTCTGAAACTGAGTTAATTGATAATTTAAATTTAGTAGTTAAATTGTATTATGGATTTAGTATCTAAATAAATGCCGATATATAGTCAGATTGCAATATTTGCCAAAAAAATTGATATACAGTTTTCTTTTTAGCACAAATACATTTCAATATACACACACAACAATCCTATTTACAATAACAGTTATTACAAATACTTATTAAAAACAATGATCTATAAACAAAAGTTTCACAAACTTACAAGCAATATAAAGTCTTCCTTTTAATCTGTAACTTCTTTGATATCTTATCGAGGTTCACGATGAGCGAGTTGATTACGAGTTGACGTAGGTATATTTCACTTAATGGGAAGCTAGCTAGCCCTGTAGTCTTCACTGTTCATACGCCTATTAGAGATTGAGTTTCCACCGATGACGTTAGGTTATTTACCAACCACAAACGCTGAGCTCTCCACGGTGAATTTATATATTGTTTTATGTAAAAATACTAATGTCCGATGAGAGTCTACTGAAGTTAAACGATTTATAATATTCGAGCTTTGTAAAGGGACCTGGTCAAATATCTGAAGTTTTTTAATTGATAAGCGTTATAATAATCACAGTTATAGCTTCCAAAGTTCATAGCACACTGACTATAGGAAACTAATAATAGATACTCTCTTTTTTGGCGCGTTGCGTTGGTTATATTTATAGGTGTGTGGAAGGCTTTCTAGAAATTTCAGTTTTATGTAACAATACTGAGCTACATTTAAGCATTTACGTACATACATATATTGTTGACTCTTACTGTCGAGAATCTTTTACAACTTTGGAGAATAGGCGAGAGTTTTGCAATACATATTTAACGCTACAAGCTGTGCATGTTTTTAAATATAAACTTAATCTAAACAAAGTCGATATTGAAATAAATATATAATAACAAATCGTTACAATATGCTATGACACATCCAACATTTGAAGTATCAGTATGCAAAAAATAGTGTTCACCATTTCTTGGAAGTTACAAAGCAGGAGATTCTCATTAAGCCCGCTTTAATTTCCGGAAAGGATCCTCAGACTGGGAAGTCCATTTCCACCTGATACGCTTCCTTCGCAACTGATATAAAGGTTCAGCAATTGTAGCAAAGTTTGGAATGATCTGATTGTACCAGGCACGCATACCCAAGAATGTGCTTAACTCTTTGAGTTTCTTGGAGTTGGGAAGTCTTTAACAGCTTTCCTTTTGTCCTCATTTGCGTGTATTACCTCAGAAGCAAGTTGAAATCCTAAATATGATACTTCTGGTTGGCAAAATTTGCTTCTAGGTGAAATGGACCATTTGAAGTTACAAAGTGTGTTACTCCAGTAATGTATAAATTAAAAAATCCTAGATCAGGTGCAGTTATAGGACGACTTCATATTTCTAACAAATAATAAAATAAATAAATAATACTACTAAAGATGTGTGAGGTCGGTAGTGTGTAAGACACGTAATATATAGAGTCAGCGGTAAGTTTGTGAATTTAAAACACTAAAAATTGTGGACAGAGCGCAAATAACCCATTGTGTTGTTTTGCCTAACACAAAATACACAGTACACACATATTAATTAAAGTATGTTAGATCTTTAATGTTAGTTTCGTTGAAAGTACTGATTAAAATGTTTAGCATACATAATATATTTATTTTTTTTTATTTTACACTTTCATTATTCAAACTGATGAAATAATGAATTCTAATCATTATGAATTTCTGTGTCATGACATAGCATATTCATAGTTAAAACATCATATTAAATGATATATCTTAATTACTGGATTATCTTTTATTTCTAATCTGTGCAGACACTTTGCTTTGATCAGACGTTAAGTATAAAAACCTCTTTCATTTTTTTTTCTGTTGTTGTTTGTTTTTGTTTGTTTGTTTTGAAATTTCGCGCAAAGCTACACGAGGGCTATCTGCGCTAGCCGTCCCTAATTTAGCAGTGTAAGACTAGAGGGAAGGCAGCTAGTCATCACCACCCACCGCCAACTCTTGGGATACTCTTTTACCAATGAATAATGGGATTGACCGTCACATTATAACGCCCCCAT
>NW_013665627.1:867280-872308 GCF_000517525.1 Limulus polyphemus
CCTGTTGTTGTTATTATTGACGTTTAGTAGTTTTGAAATCGTTAAGCATTTTAGAACGATATGTTTAAAAAATTCCTACTTATATTTGAATATACATCAAATTGTACGTTTTGGCGAGCCTAAAAGCAATATACTGAAAAAGACATTATATTAATCTTTCGGAATGAATTGTCAAATTAGTTATGTGTCGGTGATCAAACATTGTAATCCAGATAAATTACTTCGTGTTGGTGACATTCGTCATCATTCAATATATTTAGTAAACGGCTACACTATTAATTTCCTCAGAAGTTATTATAGGCTGATGTTTTTTTATAATTCCGTTGATATTTTCTCTAGCAGTTGAAACATTACGTCTACAATTGTGCTCTGGTCATGAGTGAAAGGCTTGGAAAGTGACGCTAACTTTAATAATGGAAACCTTCATTTATCATTAAACTAAATGAACTGGGAAATATCGCACCCTTTCGGGAATTTAAAGCTTTTCAAAGTTATATATCGCATCCTGTCCTCAAAGATAAACGAGAAACGAGGGAGAGCCTTTTTAAGCAGGCTATAAACTTGTATGTGACAGACAGTATTTATAATTTTTTCAGATAAGTCATTTGAAAAGAAAAACAATGACGTCCAATATACTTATACATTATTGATATTTTAATTAATCATCTACTTGTTCTTATTTACAATGTCTGGGTGCAATAGCTATTTATCTTGAAAATGTTTTTAGATAATTCAGAACTTCGAGCGTTTTTCTTCTCTTCTATAACATTGCCCAAACGTAGTGTTTGTTTCTTTAAATATAAACTTAAATACATTCCTGGGTAGATATATATTTTATATATATAAAGCTATATAAAACTTCCACGTTCCTTGGCACATGAGGCTTGTTAAAGAAACTTATTTAAATACTGGTCACTCAACGTACATGAATGAAATATAGACGTCACTATTGTCTTTTTTCAAACAATTATAATTAACTTATATATTTGTTGATAGAAAACTATGAACATAAAAATAAACATATTTTTATTCCAAAGTACATTCTAAGGATGACCTATTCTATGAACGTTCTAAACATCTAATGTATTGCAGTGACTGAACGCTTCGATGAACCGTTAGAAAAAAGACAAAGATAAAAGAAAATAGTATTTTGAAGGCTTCAATCGCTTACGTTCATGTAGGTTGATATTATTCTTCGTTTTAAAAAAGAATAAAACAATTCTTCTTTACAACTGAAGTCTTTGTTTTCAATATTTCTATGACCTTATATATGTGGAATTTAAGATATTTCCATTTTCCTTCCCCTGCTGAACTTGGACTTCATACCGTTGGTCAGATGTGAAACTTCTGGTCGAAGACCTAAATCACTCTCGTCTTATAGAAAGCGGTAAGCATACTACAGTAAGCATACATGTCTTACTGCCTGTCGCTGCTTAAACTGGTGGTCAATCAATCATAACAGTCACGATATGTGGGCATAATGGAGTGCACTGGGTGTGTATTTGTGTTTCATATGGGAATGTGCAACGTAACTATTTGTATGGGTGGAACAAATATCATGTTTTTGACGGCTTCGGTGAAAGGTTAGGCAATTACACGTCTTCTGGTTCACCCATCGCTATTTGTCTCTTTTTTTCCATTTTCCATTTTTAAAAGGATAACTTACCTTAACGCACCATTTCTCTGACCAGTTTCTTTTAGAGTCCGTATCGCTCAATTTTTCCAACATTCTCAATTTCCTAAAATATAGATCCCTTATGTTTCTCTGGGAAGCGACGATGAAGGAACCATCAATTAATACACTGTTAGATCCTTTCTGACGTTTTCATAAGATATAATTGTGATCAGAATATATGAACTACTTTGGGGTTATAATCGTATTTTTTAGGAAAACAAAGTGTATATACTTGAGAAGTCTGATCAATGTGAAATTAATTTTCTCTTCAATTTAATGTTTAACACTATATTTAATACATCTATATGCAAATACCCAAGCGATGTGAAAAAATCATCAAGTTTTGTTTGTTGGATTTCTCACAAAGCTACATAAAGACTATCTGCGTTAGCTGTCCCTATTTCTTATGCTGTAGACTAGAAAGAAGGCAGCTAATCAACCTCACCCACTCTTGGGCTACTTTTGTCTCGAAGTGCGATTTTTTTAGAGGGGGTGTGGGGTATCTGGATGAGAACTGCGGAACCTCAACTCCATAGTCTAGCATGCGTTTCTGTTGTTCTACGAGTTGAAGCTATTTTCGTAAGACACTTTTTACATCGCCTGCAAACAATAAAATATTATTAAAATAACTTCCCAGGAAAAATTAAGACTGTCAAAATTGAATGATTTTAGTATGTCTTGAGAATCACAATACAATACAAATATTGCTCGAGAACTTTGGCTAAAATATGTCACGCTTATATTTTTGTAAAATTAAAAATAACAGTAATTTGCATTATGACATCGAATATAGGTATAATACGACCTTTTGTTTTGTGTAAAGGTAATAGATTACATTTCGTTTTCTATAAAAGGTGAATGATATATACAAGAATAAAAAACAGGAAACATCTATAATCGAATACAAAACAGCTATTAACACGAACATAACCATCCAACACAACAAAAAGTCAAAATATTCTAATTTGGTACAGGCATGTTGTAGGGGAACTTATTGTGGGGAATCTAAAACTCCACCTTATATATCTAGACTTACTGTTGTAAACATTAAAAAGACTTCTGATAAAAAAAAACCTGCACAAAAACGATTAACGATGAAAAACTTGACCTTTTGCTTTCTAGAAGAGGTGAAGGATGACCTATCGTTTTCTGTAAAATAGGTTTCGGCTCTCTAAAACAGCTGAAAATAACCTTTTGTTACCTTGTTGTTATATAAAAGTTGAATGGGAATGAACATATGTCTATCTTTAGTTTCCAACGGATGACATTTCATGCAGCGCAGTGTGTAAACAATAACTGAAGACCGTAGGAAAAGGTATTGTTGATGCGTGGGTCTATTATCCGCCCCTTTCTTAGTATACTTGTATAAACCAAGAAGATTTATACACTCCTTGCGGACTTACTTCTGTGCCGGAAAACAAAAAACCGTTATCATATAAGTTCCTAGTACTGTTTTTGACATATGACCGATATCTGTGTTATAAGACAATTGATTTTAATATAACCTAATACACTTACATATATACATATCTATATATAAGAATATATATGTATAATATTTTGGCATTCTTTGTAAGATGTCGTTAATCTTGTATACTGCACTCTATACCGCCTCGGAAAATGTTTCTCTGCTCGGTCAAGAATTACGAAACATTAAGCGAAATTATTTCTTAAAAATACTTTAGAATCATTTGTACTTTTTAAAGAAAGAAGTAATTTAACGGTTAAACCTGGGATGAGACTTGATGACGTTTTAGAGCTAAATGTATATCTATATAAACGTTGGAAGTTCTAGATGGATGAACTATTCGTAAATGGACTATAAAATTGATATTAGGGACGAAAAACGAAATGCGTTTTCCTGTAGACCAAGGTCTGTCTATATTATGAAATTTGTTCCACACAGTAAAATCGTACCTTATTAAACGTGTATTATCATTGACAGAAAATGTGGCGTTTAAAAAACAAATTATACATACAATTCTATCTAAGTAATTTTATTCGTAAATTTTGTGCGCGATATCAGAATTGTGTTTAATACCATATAATAATATCCATATAAGTGACACAACTTTGTCAATCTGCCTATTTTCTTACATGACACATTATACATTTCAGAACACTGACTTAAAGCACGGAAATAATTTGTAATTAAGCACAAAGCTACACAAGAAGCTCCCTGTTTTGTACCCATTTTTAGTTTTATAAGTCCGCAGACTTACCGCTGTGTCACAGGGGGCCCGTGAAAATAAGAACATCATGTTACATTTATGCAAGAATCCAAGCTAAGCATGGAACTCGTCTATTTTTTTAGTATGTTCTATGGAAGAATTTGTTTCCCACTTTCGGTAAATACTTCAGGAAGTATAAACAACAGTAATGATTACACGCTTCTACATTGAGGTTAGGCTTTCTCATAAGTCACAATAGTAAATATTTTATGTTTTCTTGAATGTATAAAAGACAAATAAGATACAAATGGTTAAGTATATCATAACTTTGTATCACTACATATGAGTTTGACTTCAAACACCAGCTTCTGTAATCATACACATCATATGAATTGCAGCTCTACTGCAGTTATAACTGAAGCAAATTACAAGTGTATGTAAAATTGTCAGTATTTTTAACATTATATTTTAAAGTATATGAAATACCGACCTTATGTGAGTAAGATGCTAACCTAGCAACTCTCTCTCTCTCTCATCGATTAAATTTACTAAACAATAGGTGGTTAGTTCAAAGTTGTTGTTTTTTATTTTTATAAAGTTCAAATGACAAATTATCAATGTATTTAGTATAGTGTCTAAGCGTTTTGTTGCAAAATTTTATTTCATCGACATGAGAGTTTTAACAAATATTTCCGTATTTACGCATATGTATCTAAATATAGGGTGTTTGTAAAAAAGAAGTAAATAAGATTGGTTAACTATCATTTTAGAGTCTTCATAACACAACTTTTGAACATGTGTTAAGACTTTTGCACATGTTTATCTATTCGAAGTCTAGTTTCATGTTTTATTTTTATTGTTGGCGTATTTATTCATACAACGTCCTTATGATTGAGTAATGAGAAGCTCAAATCGTATGCTAAATATAGACCACTAATAACTTTTGTTTTGAATGAAAAATTTAATATTTCCTTATAAAATGCAATTAATACCTATGGGGAATTTTAAATACATGGTTATAAGAATAATTTCAGGAAATTTAATAGAAAAGGCTATTTGAAAAAGTACTTTTCATAATAAATAGTTTGTAAGTAAAATATGTCTATTACTTTCACTTATATATATATATATATATATTGTATCTTAGTTCCTCCCGTTCCGTTGGGAACATTGGTCAGCGAG
>NW_013665627.1:873308-908437 GCF_000517525.1 Limulus polyphemus
TTTGGCCTGCCCTTCGCAAAACGTCTTCATTTCTCACATTATCTCTATATGATATTTTTAAGATTTTTCTCAAACATTTCCAATGGAATACATTCACTTTATTCTCCATAGCTGCTGTTCTTCTCCAGGTTTCGCTAGCATACAAGGCTGTAGGTATTACAATGGTGGAGTATAATATGATTTTAGTCTCTTTTCTGATGGTGCTCGAGTTCCTAATAGGTCAAAGCCTATTGAACACACCTGTAGCTCTGTTAAATCTTGCTTGAACATCAATGTCTGATTCTCCGTTAGCCGCTATCTTACTACCCAAATACACGAAATCTTGTACATCTTCAATCTCTGATCCATCAATCGTTACTGCACTATATATTGTATAGTGGGAAAAAATGTAATATACTATAATTCCGTCCCGACGTTCTCATGTAAAATCAATCGCCCTCTTTCCGAGTGTTTAAGCCTTTTATCATCATCAAATCAAACATTTAATGCATTCTTTGGTGACATGTTTAGGCTTAGCGGACTTTCTGTAGCAAGTAGTTGTTGGTTTAATTTTTCCTTTTAATCAACCATTTTCCCACCACCGGCTGCAGACAATGAAATGTGGTATAGGTGTGGGACGTTGTGCGCTTGAAGACAGGTGAGGCATGCGAACTGAAGTTAATCTGCTAGACGATGTATCCTTACCGCTTTGTAGGTCTGATTTTAGCAGGTCCTCCAAAGCCAACATAAA
This sequence comes from Limulus polyphemus, assembly GCF_000517525.1. Classification (NCBI taxonomy): domain Eukaryota; kingdom Metazoa; phylum Arthropoda; class Merostomata; order Xiphosura; family Limulidae; genus Limulus; species Limulus polyphemus. Next base: position 874,039 of record NW_013665627.1, read on the forward strand.
TTCAATAATTCACCACATTATAAATTGTAGCCTGATTTAGCAGCATTTCTTCTGACCTGATTTTTCTTAGTTTAAGTAAATATAAGTTGCACCGAAAATTGCAAATATGTCATTAAATGATGTAATTTATGGTTTGAACAAAACGCTTTACCTTATAATTTAATGACGAAGCAATCCTTGAATCGTTATAATTGAAGAAAAAAAGGAAATATCAGTTAACTTACTTGTACTCTACAAAGTTCTTGGATTTTATTTGAACAGGTAAAATTCGTATGATAAGGTGAATAGTGTCCAAGTAAGCTACAAGTCAATGCCTCTGTACCAGTGATAAGAGGATTAATTTAATTTCTTAAGTAAGTCTCCTCACTCTAGTTGTGCAACTCTGCTTGAACTAATCCTGCTCACCTTAGAGAATCAAGATTATCGTATTGTAGATTAACTTTCTGGGTATATTTCACCTTTAAGATTTGTTTCGTTGAACTAATTTTCATAACTTTATATTCTCACGAAAGAGCAGTCACACACTTTACAGAACCTTTATAAATCTAGAAATAATTTGTTCATGTTTTTTATATGAAAACATTAGCGTATTTTAGATAACAATGGTACGATTTTCCCATCTTTTAGACAAAAAATAAATAATACAACATACCGCAACCAGGTTAACCTACATACGAACTTACCAAAGCTTCATCTCAAAATGCCTTAAAACCGAAAGAATTCCTACAAAACAGTTTATACATTACGGCAGTTTATAAAATGTGTTCTTCCTATTCACCAGAGTTAACATGTATTTATTATTTTTATTTATACATAGTTAAAACTAATTGTTGATAAGTGTATCAAAAATTGGAATTGAATCTAGTAAAATTATCATTCTGTATTTCCTTACATGGTGATGAAATCTGAAGGGTTATACAACCAAACGAAATATGATGGGACTGCCATAGTTGATTTCCTCACCTGGAAAGAAATTATGATGAGACGGGTCTTGCAACTAGAACTAATAGAACTACTGAACCATGTTTCTTTGCTCACTGGTGAAATCTGAAGGACTGCCATAGTTGATTTCCTCACCTGTAAAGAAATTATGATGGGACGGGTCTTGCAACTAGAACTAATAGAACTACTGAACACTGTTTCTTTGCTCACTGGTGAAATCTGAAGGACTGACATCCTAAACGAACAAGTGGAATAAATATAATGATAATCTATAAAAAAAATCGAGAATAAAGTTAAAACGTTTTTGAGACTGGATGTCTATTTTTTTTTTCATAAATATATTCTGAGTGGTCATTATCCGAGATGTAAATAAAAATAATATAAAATTCGTTTCCTCGTTAGGAACGTTATTCAAACTATCGACCTTTAATTTGTAACAAATATAACAGATAAAATATAAAAGACCAAAAAAATTTGTGTTCCTGATCCATTGGTCTTTATACAGAATAGTTAAAATATAAACCTTAGAAATAATGCTATTTTAATGTTTTAAAACCTGCATCCAATTCCATGATTTACAGAATTCAGTTGCTATTTTTATCTGCAATCAATGATTAGGCCCCACACACCCTCATTCCAGTAGATCAACGGCAGGTCTGAAGAATTTTAACGGTAAAAACCGAGTTTTACTACCCATGGTGAGCACAACACAGATAACTTATTTATGAAGCTTTGTGCTTAATAACAAACAAATCATCGTTGTATAAACAAACAATCTGCATTCTAGCAAACGTTTCTATAAGGCACGAAGCTACATATTGGACTATCTGTGTTCTGCCCACCACGAATATCGAAACCCGGTTTTTAACGGTATAAGCCTATTGACTTGCCGCTGTACCACTGGGGTGGCGTTTAAATAAAGAGAACAACAAAGATAAACCGATGAGTCTCTTGTTGCAGATGTTTAAGAAATATATAATTTTCTCCATTTATTGCAATCACACTATTTGAAAAACCTAAAAGTACTGTTAGTGTCACATAATTGTTCTAAGTTTATTTCGTGTTAGGCTCTCACTACAATAGCATACACCAATGGCCACTCCGTGACTAAGTACCAAGAGCCAAAAAATGACATATAACAGTTCAATAAGCAAACCCATGGATACAAAATTCAAAACAGGGTAGAAATACATGACATTTAAAATGTAACAAAGGAGGCTGTAGATGACCTAAAACAAGGTACTTTTACTGTAGATAATCTTTTGATGAACCAAAAATTTGATTTATAGCACTGCAAGCAGACTTTAATAAAGATTTCTAAAATATATGATGGAAGAAATGCAACAAGGTAGTGAGACATATGTTTCAAAATCTTGATACCCTACCCTTTGAACAGACTCATAATGAAGCATGACATAGGGTAAGCGGTAAAAAAATGTATGCAAAAGTCACAGCAAAATGCATTCCAATATCTTTGTACTTCATAGATATGGAACAAAACGTAAATACTTGCTCATGTGCTACTGCTTATCGCAACATATATATTTCAAGTGTAAAACCTGAAGTAGGTATAGACTGTCTGAGGTCCTCTGATTTTCGCACGTGGTTCTACAGTTAGTTCTTAAGCACTTACAAAAGGGGCAAGTGACAAGTAACTCAATTTTTCAGTAGTTCTCGTTTCAGTGGTAAACATTAGGAAAATAAGATACAATTGTGCTTATTTCAGTACAGTAATGCAACACGATGGATAAAATAACAACGAAACGTATGATTCTATGCAAGCATGTCTTGGAAAGGATAAAGTCTGGTGCACAGACAAAGTCAATGATTAATATTAAATAAAGTTCAACGGTAATAAAAAATAATGACATATAACATCAAATTAAATGGAATAAATACAAGTTTTATTTTAGTAAAAATTCCTAAGAATATAATTTAATCAAGAATTGGCTGGAGATTAAAAGATCATACCATATTGAAAAATGTGAAAATTACTTGGTACCAGTGTTTTAATTTATACTTCATCTGTATGAGGACATTTCGGGACGGGAAGATTCTATAAATCACTATCTGTGTATATTGTTGTCTATACACGGTTTTATACGACACGTGAAAAATAATGTTGAAATAGTAATTCACACAACAAAGTTATTCCTATTCGGAGGTTTGAAGTGTTACTTCGTAAGTTTACTTTTCAACCTATTTTTTTTTATTTCACCTGTGTGACACATTATCATTGTTTTTCGCTGATTTTGACTATTGTTGCTCATTAGAAATAGTTCAAGAAATTTCTTATCGTTGTCTTTCATATATTTTTCATCGATACAGGTATACACTTTACATTGTAATATATTTGAAAAGTCTTTTTTTCTTGGTGTACAAAACTTGAAGATAGCTTTTATATGCGGAAATATGGCTTTGCTATAACTAAACACACACACACATAAGCAACCCAGTTTTGTCACTTGAGAAGTGAATATTTCACTTTCTGCTGGGAACGTATATTTAACTTTTATTCTATTTATTCACAGCGTTGAAGTATGTATTACCAAAAACAACTGCTTCTAAATTTTACTAAATAAGATAGACCAGAAGTCCTATTAAACGTCTGGGAAATCCCTCCTAACGTTTCTTAATTTAACATTAATGTAACAATTCCAAATAATTCCGCAGAACTTGGGAGGTATCGATGGTTAAATCCAGACCTTATTTAAATGTCAATGGATTTCTACTTAAAGACGGGGAATATACAGTGTTTTGTGGTGTCACATATAAAGTACTATTTCTAAAGGTAATTTATCATTACGTACTTTTGAGTTATTTACTTACTTAAGACACAATTTGTTTTAAAAGTAAAGTTGTTGTTTTTCTGTCTAATACGTAAACAATAATCAATAGCTGAGTGAGTACGCAGATGGTTTTGTTTACTCAAAGGAAAAGCCTCTTAGCTAAAACATCACGAAATCTATCAACGGTAAGGAAGCTGGAATTCAATAAAAGTAAAAACACACTTTGGCTTCGCAGATGCAAGGGAAATTGTAGTGACATGACAGCTTGGTAAAAGGTTCAATGCAAAAAAAAAAGACTTCCTTTCCAAAGTTTCCTGACTTCGAGTCAGAACGTGAAAATAATCTTACTCTGGGCAAGAATTGATCTCTTTTTAACTATAATATAATGTTGTAGTCAGGTATTGTATAGATGTAATATCTAGAAAATAGTCATAGACAAAAAAGACTAATATAGGTAACACACACACATGGGTAAACGTGACTAGGAAATCGGTGATAATTCACGAAGCACACACCTATTTTTGTGTGATTTGTAAAGTGATAATCTCAAGGTTCAATATAACACACAAGTCACAGGTTTCCAAAACATCTTAGGTTTGTGAACCCAATTTATGTGGCGATTTGTTAAAAGTGAAATGAGGTCATAATGAAGTAAAATAAAGTGGAGCATTCTATTATACTGTGAACAGTTTGTCAAGTGATAACCGATCGTTTGGGCAGTAAGACTAATGCAAGTGAAAAAAAAAGCTGTAATTGTTTGTGTGTTTTAGAACAAAGCTGCATTGAATCGAACCCGGGATTTTAGCGTTCTAAATCCGTAAACTTACCGCTGCTGTCCCACCGAGAGACACACGTGTGAAAAGATATATAAATAAGGGGGAAAAGTGTGTTCAACTGGTTTTAATAATGAGAACAAGCAAAATATAGCTATATTTAACAAACTATTGGTGGAATAGCTTTACTGAGAATGGAATCAAGCGAAATAGTCCCTTAATACACACACTGTAAAGTAAACTATAATGCAACTATCCTATGATACAGTAAATAAGTATATAACCCGGATATCCTCAGGCTCAGTATAGAGAATGATCTCAACCAGTTTTAATACGTTCCAAATAAGGACTATAAAATTTTTAAAACATAGGTATATAAGGTATGTAGAATGTAGTGTCAGCGATAAATTTACGAACTTAAAATGCTAAACATTCGGCATTCAATTCCACGTGGTGAACAGACCATAAATAATCTATTTTATACCATTGCACTAAAACAACACACACTGACATAAACACATAGTACACTATATTATCCTGTATTATACCTTTAATGTTCTTTTCATTAAATGTGTTGATTACAACATATACATTTATTTTCATTGCGAAGATAATTTTACATTGGTAAGGTGGTATTCGGATGTAGAACTAACCTAAGGCTCCTAAACTGGTCGAAACTCGTTAGATATTTTTGGAAATACGACAGAAAGTAACAACGAGTGTATCCAACTGATGAATCACTAGATTTTAGCATACTTATAATTAGACCGAAATGTTAAATGAACTAAATTAATTAATGGGTTTTTTTTTATTTCCAATCTACGCAGATAGTTTGCTTTAATCAGAAGGTAATGATAAATTCCTCTTTGAATTTTTTATTTATTATTATTATCATTAGTGTTCATTGGTTTAAACACCATCGATAATTTTACAACATCCCGTTTAGAAAAGTCCTGCTGGTATTTGAATCTGTTTTAAGATTGTACGGTTTAGCGAGTCTAAAAGAAATATACTGAAAAAAGGATATCAATCTTTCGAAATGAACTGTAAAGCTAGATATGTCGGTAATCAAACACTGTAATCCAGATAAATTATCTTGTGTTTGTGACATTTGTTCTCACAGTCAGTATATTCAACAAACGACCACACTAACAACTTCCTCGGAAGCTATAACAGATTAGTAGTTTTTGAAATTCCGCTGATATTTTTCTGTAGCAAATGATACATTAATTTGCAATTTAGCTACGGTCTTAAAGGAAAGTTTGAAGAGCGACGAGAACTTTAATAATAGAATCGCTTCATTTTCCGTTGAACCGTGGGCCATGTAAATCTCTTCAAAGTTATATATTGCATCTTGTTCTCGAAGATTAACGACAACCGAGAAAGTGTCTTTTCAACAGACTACCAACTTGTATAAAACAGTTTATTCACCTTAGGTTTCTCAACAAGTCTTCTAGATTAATCATTCAAAAGGCAAAAACGCGGCTTAGCATTCTTATACAGTGTTAATACATTAATTCAGCGCTTCCCAAACTATGTTCCGTGGAACATAGAGATTGATAGGTGCTTCGTGAAAAAATCATGATTTTAAATTTTAATAAAATGTTTAACACTTTTTGTACGATCCTAACTTATTCTGAAATATTTTCCTATGTATTAGAATTAGATAATTTCGATTTTGCATTGAAGAAGAATTATAGAAAATGCCATATCTATTCTAGATAATATATTATAAACATAAAAAATGTAAAAATTCATTAATGTCTAATTTGATTAAATAAATAATATACATATCTAGAGGGCACTGCGCCCGCAACATACACTCTACACCAATATTTCAAGTTTGAAACATTCGGTAAGCTTTTTCTCAGCTGAAAAGTGTACCGTGGGCAAAAAAGTTTGGGAAACGTTGCATTAAGTAATCCTCTATTTGTTCGTACTTACAATGTCTGTGTGCTATATCTCTAGTTGCTAAAAAATGTAAACATTTCTATATACTTTAGAATTTCTATAACATCGTTCAAATGTCAAGTAATGTCTATATTTATTTCTTTAAAAATAAATTTAAGAATAATCTTGTGTAGGTGTATGTATACGTATATATATATATATATATAGCTATTGTATTTTTAATAAAACTTGCTACGTTTCTTGGACGAAAGAGATATGATAAGCAAACTGTGTTGATACAAGAATGAAATATAAAATTCTCTAATTATGTTTTAAACAATACTATTGCATTTATATGTTCGTTGATAGAAAACTGTGGGCATAAAAAAATAAAAAATATTTTTATTCCAAAGTACATTCTAAGGATGACTTGTTCGATGAACGTTATAAAAATCTATAATGTGCTTCAGTGACTGAACGCTTCGATGAGCCGATAAAGAAAACGAAAATGAAAGAAAACAGTCTTTTAAAGACTTCAGTCGTTTACGTTTATGTGTCATGCTCATATTCTTCGTTTAAAAAGGATAATACGATTTTTCTTTACACCTTTAGTCTTTATTTTTAATACTTACATGACCTTATGTACGTGGAGTTAAGGCATTTTTTCTATTGGATTTCAATTTCCTTGCTCTATTGAATTTGGACTTCATAACGATGGTCAGACGAGACACTTCTGATCGAAGACTCAAATCACCCTCATCATATGGCAAGCAACGGTAAGTGTACATGCTTTGCTGCCTGTCGCTGTTGATAATGGTGGTCAACCAAGCAGTACGTTCACGATATGTGGACATAATGGAATGATTGGGTGTGTGTGTTTGTGTTCTATATAAAAATGTGCAACGTATCTACTTGAATGTATTTTTCTTGAGTCAATGGGTGGAGCAAAGACCACTGGTTCATATTTTGTTATCGGTCAGTTCTCACCATTTTCCAATACTAGAAGGATGCCTTATCTTAAAATAACATTTCCCTGAAAAGTTTCTTTTGGAATCTATATCGTTCTAATTTTCGAACATTTTCGGTCGTCTAAAATATAGATCATCTATAATGGTCTTGGAAGTGACGATGAGGCAGAAATCTACACTGTTTCATCCTTTTTGAATCCCCCCCCCAAAGTGGCACAGCGGTATTTCTGCGGACTTATACCGCTAGAAATTTGGTTTCTATACCCATGGTGGGCAGAGCATGTGTAGCTTTGTACTTAATAACAACAACAACCTTTTTAACATTTTAATGAAAATCATTTTTATCAGAATGTGATAACAACCGAGAATCATCATTTTAGGAAAACCAAAGTGTATATACTTAAAAGGTTTATTTGTTTTGAATTTCGCGCAAAGCTACACGAGAGCTATCTGCGCTAGCCGTCATTTAGCAGTTTAAGACTAGAGGGAAGGCAACGAGTCATCACTACCCACCGCCAACTCTTTTATCAACAAATAGTGGGATTGACCGTCACCACTACAACATCCCAACGGCTGAAAGGGCGAGCATGTTTGGTGGGACGGGGATTCGAACCTGCGACCCTCAGATTGCGAGTCGAGCACCCTAACCACCTGGCCATGCCGGGCCGTTAAAAGGTTTAATCGGTTTCAAATGGATATTCCATTTACTTTAATACTAAAACCTTATTTAAAATATCTATATGCAAACATTCAAGTAATGTAAGAAATAAGCAACTTTTGTTTGCTGAATATTTCGCACCAAGCTACATGAGGACTACCTGCGTTCACCGTCCCAGCTTTTATGTTATATACTAGAGGAAAGGCGGCTAGTCAACTTCGCCCATTGCCAAATCTTGGGATACTTTTGTCAAACTGAATATTGATGTTTGAACCGTCACTCTTACAGTGCATCCGCAGTTCAAAGCGCGAAAGGTATTCTTTTTCATTTTTTTTTCTTTCGGGGGTAACTGGATGCGAACTACGGAACCTCAGCTCCGCAGTCCGGCATGCTAACCACTGGGATGCAGTCAACCAGAAAATTAGCCAGAAACAAGCAATTAAACTGGAGTGTGCACTATTGCCTATCGAGTTATGAGTATTTTTTGTAAGACATGGAAATTTTTTACACTTTAATTAGTTATGCAAGTTTTATTGTATTCTTAGTTTTTCATTTCATAAAGCTACGTTTTATTCAAATAGAGTATTTTCCCCGTATGTTTTAAATTTATTGTTCTTGGATGTTTAACTTTCAGTCAGATGTTTTGATAATATATTTTAGCTAGTCTGTCATATGTTTAAATGATGGGTTTAGGAGAAAATATTATTTCCTTGCTGAACCCTACAAATGTTCTTTGAGCTTAGTAAATACACTTTAGTATTTTCACCTGGCGTGTATGTTTTGTTTATCCGATATGTCTTCAAAGACATATGCTTTAAATGTAATATCTATTTCTTTGACGATAATACTGTTGTTGATTTTTCAGGACTTTAGAACTAGTTTTCTTTGATAGGCCGGAAGCTCGCATGAGTTGTTAAATGGGAAAGAATTTTAACAAAATATTTCTCACTTGCTCAAGGCATTGTGAAGATCAAGACAGGAAAATGATGCTGTTAGTCCCACAAGCGGTAGAATTTTTTACTATGCATACGCAAGCCTCCTAGCTCAGGGGAGCTTACCTACAAAAATAATAATGAAAATTTAAAATAAAAAAAGTGTGTCATACTCATTTCTGTACAATTTTCTAATAAATCCGACTCAGAGGACTTAATGGTGATATTTTCAAAATTCAATATGACAGCCTTGAACTCAAAATTAAGTAGAAAAATGATTTTTTATACAGGTTGCTCACGCCGCTAATTTCAAGAAAAGTGTCATATAGTTTGTGAGTCTTTTATTCAAAATAATGTTTAATATATAATGGCAAGTGCACATTAAAGGGTCAAATCCTGCAAATCCTGGCGTCAGTTTGAATCACAGGCATCATATCATGTACAAAAAATAATGGTAGGTGGCGAATTATATAATCAGCTTAAAGCTCGTTTAATTTCGTCGTCAGGTGTTGAAGAAATTTCAGACCTCAGATTCAGCAGTGAGGGGCGGACAACAATATATTGGTGCTCGCCCAGCATGTTATTCTACACATAAAAAAAGGTTGTGAAAGGCAAATTTAAATAAAATTTAAAATTGAAATACATCAAAACATCAATAAAAACTCATTTTAGAATATTATGTTAAATTTAAATGATACCAGAAGCATTTAAAGTCACTTACTGTAATTATAGCAAGACCTCGATCTTTAGTAACTCTTGAATAAATAAGTTATCATGTTCATTGCGAAAAACTCCAGCTTTGTGAAAAAATAAAATTTAAAACCTAAAATAAACCTCTTAAGTTATTATGTGATTCAACTCATATCTTCTAAGTTGTGTAGACAGACAGTGAGATAATCCAAAGTTGATACACAAACTTTTCTATGTAAAAATACCTGTGGTTCTAGTTACATGCTATAAAATGTGGGACAGGAAGGCATGCAGGTTTGTTTGTTTTTTTTTTAATTTCGCGCAAAACTACACGAGGGCTATCTGCGCTAGCCGTCCCTAATTTAGCAGTGTAAGACTAGAGAGATGGCAGCTAGTCATAACCACCCACCGCGAACTCTTGGGCTACTCTTTTAACAACGAATAGGGGGATTGACCGTCACATAATAACGCCCCCAGGGCTGAAAGGGCGAGCATGTTTGGTGTGACGGTGATTCGAACCCGCGACCCTCAGATTGCGAGTCGAGCGCCCTAACCACCTGGCCATGCAGGAAAAATATTTTATTTATGGATATTTTTATATATATTGCATATTTAGGGAGAAAACTGGGACGGTTTAATAAATAGAGTGAGATATATATTTTTAGGCCTGAAACAAATCTATAATATTCGAAAAATAATTTCACAAGTAATATGATTGTGGGAAATTATGCTATTAAATTGTATATGGCTGTTTGGTGTTTCAGTGAAAAATGTTTTATGAAAAATATAAGGAATATTTAAACAAATCTTTATGAATGTTTTATGTATCATCTATAGGCAACATCATTATTTCTTAAATAGCTCTGATTAGTGATTATAAAAAGTGAAGAGTTTTTAATTATCCACCAAAAATCAGGAACCTGAAAGGGATTCCTTTTACCCCTTGTACCAATGACCCTTTTCTTGAAGTAGTCTCTTAATTTCAACAGAACTAACAATTAAATACTTATCATCACTTCTAAATTTATAGTTTTGAAGTTTCTCCGATTTTAAACTGACAAATTTGGGAAACAAAATTGTTTGAAATCAGAACAAATCTGCTAGATTACTCACATTAAATAAATAGCTGACAAATATACATTCTAAATCTAGTATATGTATAGAGTTGTTTTTATCTAACTTAGTATGATTGACAATTATATAATTTGATTAACTAGAGTTATTTCTTTGATGGTCTGTCTTGTTTGATAAGACTGCATAAATTACAAAGTTTTGGTTACAAAAAATTTAGATTACCTTTTCCTTCCTTTCATACAGTCCTCGTCTTTTCGTTTCTCCTTCTTACTTGTTGGCTGCTGATGGACTCTTCCTGTTTCTCTGTGAGAGAAAACTGATTTTTATATCAAGTATATATAACCATATATATACATATTACTATTTCCTCCTAAAGGCTGAAATTTTAGTTATTTTATTCAAAATATAACAATAAATAAAAATATCAGTAAAAAGAAATGAAATGATCTTTATTACTACAATGTTATGAAATTAATTTTCAGTTTGCACTTCCTTGTAAATTAGAATCTTTAATCGTCTAAGGCTCATGCTGGAGTTTTTGTAACCCTTGGCCACTCTCATAAAAAATAATTTGCGTACTTTCAAATTTGCATATTTTAAACACAAAAATAAATCAGTCACTAGAATAGACTGTTCTAATACTACAGTAATTTATCTGACTTTATGGGTAATTTATAAATAAGTTTAAAAAATGATCTTAATGTTCGGATCAATAACTTTGCTCAACATAAATCTTGTACTTTTTCTCAACCACCATCTTTTGCCATCATATTCCAAAAGGACGGTTGTATGCTTTATACACAGAAGAATCTCTTATTTTTTCTATTACTTATCAACAGTAGTGCTTCATGGTCAATAGACACGTTATTTTTCCATTTATGTTTTATTTATGAAAGGTGTTTTCAAGAAAATTGTTATTATTTTATCATAAGATACAGTTTTTCTTTTAATAAAATGTAACAGAAAACAAATTTGCATCCTGGCAATGGAGTTGGATTATAGCCCGACTTTTGGTTTCAGTAAAGGTGAAAGATGACCTCTTGTCTTCAATAAACGGTGAAATATATTTAAGAAAAGACAATCAGAAAATATCTATAGCCAAATACAAAACAGTGAATAACACGAACATCCTCACCCAACCTAGCTAAAACATACATACACTAAAGAATCCACAACGAAAAGTCAAGATGTTCTGACTTTTGTAGAAAAGTGATATGGTTTAACCTGCTTAGGGGTATCCAAACCTCCCCCCCCTTTGTATATAACTTATTGTTGTAAACAGTAAAAAAAAAGGTTGATAAAAAACGCTAAACAGAACAACAAGCCAGTGAAACACGTAATCTTTTGTTCTCTATATAAGGTGAAGGATGACATATCGGAACTAAGGGATTTCTTTTATATTCTGAACCACTGTAGGAAGTAATTCGCTTTCAAAATATCCATGATTTTATTATTTTGAATTGGGGATAAGGGGTTGCCCATAACCAGTCCATATTTTCTGTCTGTGATATTTTCCCATGCATGCGAATACGTTATCTTCAACATGCACTTCCAATAAAGAGATAAAAGTGTGGACCGGAATCGGAAGCGGAATGTTAATTTCAGGTAATTTCCTTTTTTTTTCGAGAAACTTATTATTTCATCAGTTCGTACGTTTGTAAACTCTTTAAGGTCATTAAATAATGTTTGATTTTCGTATGTAGTGATTACTTATTTTACATTTTCATCATTTATTTGGCTCTAGGTATAAAACGTTGACTAAATGTAATATTATACTTATGTTTAACCTCATTCTTATTTATCATTGTTCTAAAATTCTATATTTTAATTTCATTCAGACAAACTGTTGTATATATTCGTTCAGTTACCCAAAAGAACGAAAATAATGACACGAAAATATTTTGTATAACTGCTGTTCAGACATTTTAATGTGATTTTGAATAAGTTAACAACATTAAGCTGTTGAGAAACTATGTGTAAATTGTAAGTTCGAAAAGTTACCGCTGCTCCACAGGGGGCTTGGGAGAAATAAAACTTTTACATTAAAAACCACTTGTAGTTGAATTCATTTATCTTTACTAATTTTAGATGTCCGTATAAACTTACTGCATTCTGAAACCTGAAAATATATTTACCGCTTGAGCTCTGCTTATAGACTAATCAAAACATTTCCTTCTTAAGTCTTACAGGGATCCGTGAGCTGGGTTTTAGTTGAGGATCCTTATTAATAACGAAAGAGTTTTGCGAAGTAAACATATCATAAGTGTTCTGAATCTATAGATTCTGCTTTCTTATAAGTCACAGTAACAAATATTGTATGTTTACTGATACGTGCAAAAGGCAGAGTAGATACAAACGGTTAATTATATCATAGCTTTTTATCACTACGTATGTGCTTGACTTTAAACACCATCTTCACAACTCGTATCCATTATAGGAATTATAGTTATAATGAACAGTTGAAGCCAGGTGTAAATGCATATAAAATTGTTAGTACTTATAATATGATATTTTAAAGCATGTGAAACACCGACTATACCTGAGTATGTTAGTATTTATAATATTATATTTTAAAACATGTGAAACACCGACTATACCTGAGTATGTTAGTATTTATAATATTATATTTTAAAACATGTGAAACACCGACTATACCTGAGTATGTTAGTATTTATAATATTATATTTTAAAACATGTGAAACACCGACTATACCTGAGTATGTTAGTATTTATAATATTATATTCTAAAACATGTGAAACACCGACTATACCTGAGTAAGAAGCTCACCTTCTATATTTCTTTCATCAACTGAGGTTATCATACAAAATACAGTGAGTTCGGGGGCTTTTTTATTTAGATATGGTTTCAATTACAAGTAAAATATCTAAACTATTTATTGTAAGTTCCATTATGTCAACTAAAGATAGATGATATTTAACAAGTATTCTCAGTTAATCAAATATATCCCCTTTTTCGATTAAAATCAAGTTTTTCTCAGAAACGTTTGTTATTTTCACACGGTGTTCAGAATTTAAGTTAATAAAGTTGTTTAACTGTTATTTCAGAGACTTGATAACACAATTCTTGAACACCTACATGTTTTAGACTTTTACGTTTGTTTAATATTATCCTGCCAGTAACCTGTTTAAAGTCTAGTTACTTGACCATACAAGTATTTATGATTGGGTAATGAGAATCTCAATTCATATACCAAATGTAGACTATCAGTAACATTATTGTTCTAAATGAAGAAAAAGCCACCATAAAAAGCAATTAATAGTTGTGATTATATTAAATAAATGATTATAAAAAATAATTTCGCTTATATTTTCCGATATACTGTGGAACAAAATGCAGTATATTTTAACTTGTTTCCTACATTTTTCATGTAAAAACCAATCACCCTCGTTCTGACGGTTTAGGTTTTTTATCAACATCCAATAAAACATTTCATACGTCCTTTAGTATGCGGACGTTCTGTAGCAAGCTGTTGTTTTTTCAAAAATTTCAAACACTTTAATCCGCCCCCCCCCTACCCAATGGCACAGGGGTATGTCTGCGGACTTACAACGCTAGAAACTGGGTTACGATACTCATGGTGGGTAGAGCCTTTTGTAGCTATGCGCTTAGTTACAATTTTTTTTTTTTAATTTTAGAGCATAAATCTATTGAAGTGAAATACAGACAATAAATAGGTTAAGTATATTTCACATCATTCACATAAATTGTTGTTTCATGTGCAGAAACTATAATACTTTGGAAAAAAGAAATGATTAATTTCAAGGTATCGCATACAGTGTACACGTATTTATGAATACAATAAGAAGAGCAAAGATATTTGATAAGTTTAACATGATAATAAAGGGAAGTGTAAACAACATTTCCAAACTTACGATGGTTGTAGTTACGTAAGCTATGAAAATGAGATGAAACGAAACGCAGCAAGACAAACAGTCATAACATCAAGTTAAATATAATTTCCAAAATTTACATCGCATTTCGCTGCTTGAACCTATTTATCACTTTCATAGATAAAAGCATCTTTCAAATTTGAGAAGAAATATTCGTTGTATTAATTCGATCTCGTCATTTGGTTAGTGTACAATCGCAAACGTAGGTTACGCCAATTTAGCTTATACCTGCTCACTTTGCTGAGTTAATTAGTTATATATCGTTCAATGTGGAGAATGAGTTAATACTACTAAGAACTTTGGTTCAGAATACTATAATATATTACTATGATAATATTATTGCTTTTAGAACACACATCATGCATTAGTTTTATAGTTTCAGAAATTTTTTGACCATTTTTTGAAGCTGAGAAGCCTACTTCATGCTATAATTTTATTTATCATCCCAATGTTCTATTTTAATACCATTGGTTTCATTTCGGTCTTCATTTTTCTCTTCCTTTCTAAGTAATCTCCTTCCCAAACTGGCTACAAATGGTTGTATACATGAAATACCTTCTATCCTTGAGGACTCACGTCTCTCTCTCTCTCTTTTTTAAATGGTGAGACGAGCGAATTAAGATAAGTTTGCGTAGGCTGCGTACCTTACAGTTTTGTAAGTTATACTTCTGCAGACACCTCAAAACCCAAAATACTCTCAATAAATTCCCTCATTATAATTTCTAACTTGATGTTATTATTATTTGTTTTGTATTTCTTGTAATATTTCGTTTGACCTAACTTATATAGTTTAAATATGTCAAATTTGTCACTAAATAATGTAATTGGTGGCTTTAAAAACGCTCTCTATTTTATGACTTAATCTTAAAGCAATCCTTGAAATCAACAAATAAAGGAAAAGAAGTAGACATTAACGTACTTGCGCACTTCAAAGCCCCTGGATTTTATTGGAAACAGGTATTGGGCTTGTGCTAACATAAAAACCTGTGTGATAAGCTGAATAATGTTGAAGTAACATACAAGCCAATGCTTCAGTACAAGTGATAAGAGGATTCATTTAATTCCTTATGTCTGTTCAGTTAAATTGTGCAACTCTACTTGAACTAATCCTGTTCTTCTTGGCGAATCAAGTTTATCGTATTGTAGATAACATTGTTGCTATGTGACTAAACGAAGTTTAATTAAACAACTTGTACATTTATAGTTACATCGATTAACGGTTTGATTATAATTTGCCTTCATTTGTTTCGTTCAAATGATTTTCATAACTTTATACTTGATAGATAGAACACGACATACCAGTCATATATTTTACGGAACCTTTATAAATCTAGAAATGATTTGTTGATGTTACTGATATGAGAACATTAGCGAATTTTGGATAACAATAGTACGGTTTCCAATCTTTTAGACAAAACATAAATAATACAACATATTACAACCACGTTAATCTACATACATACCTACCAAAGCTTCATCTCAAAATGTTATACCATGACTTAAAACCGAAATATTTCCTACTATATAGTTCTTCCTATTCACGAGAGCTATCATTTGCTTATCATATCAATATATATAGTTAGGAGTATTTACAGTTCTCTGTATCAAAAAGTAGGATCGAATCTAATAGAATTCGCATTCTACATTTCCTTACATGGTAATGAAATTTGAAAGATCATAAAAACAAAGGAAATACATTAAACTGCCAAGGTTGATTTCCTCGTTGGGAAGAAATTGTGATGAAATGGGCTTGGAACTAGATCTAACAGAATTACCTAAACCCTATTTCTCTGCTCAGTGAGGAAACGTAAAGGAATGGCATTCAAGTGGAACCAGAGGAATTAAAGAATTAAAAACATTCGTTAGATAAAATCGAGAATAAGGATAAAACGTTTACAGACTACATGATTGTCCATAAATATATTCAGAGTAGTCAAAAGCCTAAACGTAGATAAAACCAAGTTGAAATTCCTTTCCTAGATAGTAAAGTTATTTAATCTATCTGCCTTTAATTTGTTGCAAATATAATAGATAAAAATGTGTAATTCTGATCCACAAAATGATTTACTGGTCTTTACAAATAATATTTGAAATATAAACCATAGAAAAAATCCTATTTTAATGCTTTAACTGCTGGATCTAATTTAATCTGTTATTCCATCCATTACAGATTTAACATGACATTTTTATCCGTATTAGTTCATCGTTATTTAAACAAGCAATCTGCATTGTAAACGAACAAAATGAAAAGGGTAAGTCCAACTAATTGTTGTTCCAGATTTATTTTTAATTAAACTTTCTCCCCATATTTTGCAATCACTCGATTTAAAATCTTAAGAGGACTCTTAGAGTGTAACATAACTGTTCTAAGTTTAAACTTTTTTCTCTTTTTGATAATCTTTATTTGCAATAACATATCTCAAAGGGTGGTGCGTTGTTAATTACCAAGAGCTAAACATTGAAATATAATAATTCAAAAACAACCCCTTAATTAAAGCATTTAAAATAGAATAAAAATATAGACTGTATAACATTTAACGAAGAAGGCTGTGTATGACTTAAAGATCGTACTTTTACTAAAGATAATATTTTGGTGAACCAAAAATTTTATTTAGGGCATTGCAAACAGATTTTTAAAAAATCTAAAAGATGTGTTGGAAGAAATTAAACAAAGCAGTGGGACATGAATATATTCCAAAATTCAAAAATACTTTAAACACGAGCATATTCAAGCATGTAACGTGGTAAACGGTAAAACAATTTAGTTAAAAGACTAAATATTAAATATTCGTGTTCAAACGTCACAGAAAGATATGACTGCTGTAAAGAGATTAAATGCAACATTTACATAGCTGAACTTGCATTCTAAACGCTCTTTACTTTATAAGTATGTAGAAAATGTAGATTCTCGCCCCTGTCAACTTCTTAATATTATAGTCCGTTTTAATGTAATATATACATTTAAAATGTGGATGTTAAAGTAGGTACAGACTGATAAAGGCTCCTTGGTTTTGGGACGTGGTGCTACAGGTAGCTCTTAAGAATATACTAAAGAAAGCAAGTGACAAACAAGTCGACTTTTCGGCAACTTCACGTTTAGTGGCTACTGTTGCAGAAGTCAACATCAGAAAAGTAATATACATTTGTGTATATCTCAGTGCAGTAATGTAAAGTGTTAGATAAAATAATCATGAAAAGTAGGATTCTATGCAACCATTCCTTTGAAAGGAGAAAAGTATTGATTGTTGAAATAAGAAAGATAGTCTTATTAATGAAATTCATGACAGTCTTAATACTGAAACTCACTAGGGTCTTATTAATGAAAGTCATGAGGGTCTTACCAATGAAACTCATAGAAACAGAATATTCTGTATCTTATAAGATACTTTCTGCAATGTAAACTAAAATTTGGTTCTAAAAAAAACAAAAACTGACATAAAACGATGTAACATGATTTTATTATATCTCTTGCTATCGCTACTTTAAACGCTATAGTATGCCTATAGTCACTCCAATAAAAAAGGTTGATATCTCATATTAGAAAATAAAAGAAGCTGCATAAAATGATAACACAGATCACTTTGAACTGTAAGTTATCACGATTTTTACATGGAATTATCTTAGTATTTCAAAATATTATTGAATGTACTGGATATTTGACATTGTAAAAAATCACAGTAAAAGCATTTTCTCCTTTTTTTCAAACGTGGTGCAACATTCACAAACAGAAACCCACCGATATTTAAATATGGCAACGCTTTAGCCATCGCCACCTTTTAAACACTGCGGAATTATTCGAATTCTTATATACATTTCAAATTAAGAAGCGGAAAGTAACATTTTCCAGAAGTTTATCATGACGTCTGCCCTATTTTA
The DNA here is from genome assembly GCF_000517525.1 of Limulus polyphemus. Taxonomy (NCBI): domain Eukaryota; kingdom Metazoa; phylum Arthropoda; class Merostomata; order Xiphosura; family Limulidae; genus Limulus; species Limulus polyphemus. The sequence continues at coordinate 892,543 of NW_013665627.1, forward strand.
TTTAGCAAAATATAGTATAGAATAGAATATTTTTTACTACACTTCATTTGCATGTGAGGTATCAGAAGCTTTTATATGTGGATGTGGAATATGGAATAACGAAATTTATTAATTTTTCTGATACTACATTAAAGCATATGGTAACAAGCTTATTCTAGTTAATCATCATGCTGAAGTCAATCATCCTAGTTAATCCTCATATTATATTTAATCATCATTCCCTTTCTTATGTCTCACCGTAGAATGGGATATTGTGCTTTACTTAAAAGTATACATAATTTCTTTGCATTTATTCCAAGTATTGAGATATTTATTACAAATAACGAAGTATCACAATTACTTCTACATTATGATGATTAAAATAGACTAGACTTCATGTTTGACTTCTGGGACAGGGAAATAAAAACATTCTTGTGATTTCACACAGGAAATACTATTTTAAAAGTAACTTGTCATTCCGTAATTGTAAATAATTTACTTATTTAAGACTCAGTTTGTTATTTTTTTCATTCAGTATGTAGAGAGTATTGCTTTAGAAGAACTTACTAAACAATAATCAATACCTCAATACGCAGGGGGTTCTGCTTACTCGAAGAAACTGGTTGTTAGTTAAAACATCATCGCAGGAAGAAAACTGGGATTCAATAAAAGTAAAAACACACTTTAGCTTCGCAGATGCAAAGGAGACTGAAGAGACATGACAGCTTTTTAAAAGGGTAAATAGAAAAAAAGACTTGCTTTCCAAAGTTTCCTGACTTCGAGTCAGAACGCGAAAATAATCTTACCTTGTGGCTTTAACTTAATTATTTAGTCGTATATTGCTTAGATGTGATATCTAGAAAATAGCTTATATTCTAAAAGAGATGGGTAATACACATACTTGGGTATATGTTGCTTTTACTCAGTCTTTCAGATGAGTATAATAGCAATAAGTTGTCTTGAAATGAATTGTTCTCTGGTTATTTATATACAATAAAAATTAAAACTAATCATTTTGTATACGCTCTTGAAATATGTCATCCGTATACATGTTTTTGTTATTTGGTTATAATTCACTGATAAAATTCGCACAATGGTTTAAAAAATATGTTTCATTATATGACTAAAGTTAATTAATATACATTTTGTTTTTAATGGTAAATTTTATAACAATATGGTACACATGTTCTCAAGTTAATTCTTTGTCATTCCTGGTTTTTGATAATTAGCGCTATTGTTTTTGGTTTACTGCATCAAATTGTTTGTTCGTTTGATTTAGAGCAAAGGTACATTGAGCTATCTGCTGTGTCCATCGCGAGGAATCGAACCTCGGATTCTTGCATTGCAACCTCATAAACTTACCTTTGTCCCACTGGAGGAATACTGCATCTAACCAATATAGATAGAGATCTAAATTCTAAAGTATCTCCTATAAAGTCATTTTTACTACACTTAAGAATTATACACATTATATTTGGTACAGATTTAAAGAATTTGAAAAAATAAGATTAATTTTATTTATTAATTTGTCTAAACTAATTATACGTTTTTCCAATGATAGGAAATCGGTGATAGTTCATTAAGTGAATAACTATTTCGATATCTATTGTAATGTTATAATATCAAGTCACTAACACACAAGCCACTGATATACGCAAAACTAGAGGTTTGTTGATCTAATGTGTTTAAGGACAGGTGTAGCGATTTCTTACAAGACAAAATAAAATAAAATGGAACACTTTATTATAATGTAAACAGCCTATCAAGTGGCAACCAATAGATGTAGCAATAAGTTTAATGCAAGTGAAAATATACAAATAAATAGTAAAATGTTAACCTAGAAGAGAACAAGCAAACTATAACTATATTTATAAACTACTGAGGTAATAACTTTACCGAGAATTGAATGAAGCAGTTAGGTAAATCATTTTAGAAAAAATTACCTTTATACTCTCTCTCTCTTTCTTTCTCTCTCTCTATATATATATATAAGAAGTTTTTATTTTAACCAACGTTTCGCCTTTGTGGCTTCATCAGGTTTAATATAGAAACGAAGGAGTGTCTTTATTCACCTTAGGTTTCTCTATAAATCTTATAAATGGATCATCCAAAAAGCAAAACGAGGCCTAACATTTTCATACAATGTTAATACATTAAGTAATCCTCTACTTGTTTTTATGTACAATACTCGTTTTTAACTCTCTATTTGTTAAAAAAATTGTAAACATTTCTATATACTTCAGAAATTCAAACACGTTTTTCTTCTCTTCTATAATATTGTTCAAACATAAAGTAAAGCCTAGTATATAGTTCTTTAAAGATAAACTTTAATACGTTTCTGCACGGGTATATATACAACTCTAAATATTTATAGAATTTTAACATTTGTATTAGATTTTTTAAACAAACTATATAAATACTGGTCATTCTTTTTTATTAGATTTTTTAAACAAACTATATAAATACTGGTCACTCTTTTTTATTAGATTTCTTAAACAAACTATATAAATACTAGTTACCCTCTGTAAATTAATAAAGTATAGAATCCACTACTGTTTTTTCTAAACAATTTTAATTCTTCTTATACCTAGCAAATTTTTATTCTAAGGTACATTCTAAAAATGAACTGTTCTATAAACGTTGTAAAAACCTATAATACGTCGCAGTGATTGAATCACTCGATGAACCGATGGAAAAAAACGAAGATAAAGAAAGTTTATTTGAAGATTTTAGTCTCTTATGTTTATGTAGGTTGATATTATTCTTTGTTTAAAAAAAGGGCAATACAATTCTTCTTTTCAACTGAAGTCTTTGTTTTCAATATTTCTATGATCTTCTATATGTGGAATTAAATTATTTTTCTCTTGGATTTCAACTTCTTTCCTCTGATGAATTTGGACTTCATACCGATGGTCAGATGTGAAACTTCTGGTAGAAAACTCAAATCACCCTTATCATATAGTAAGCTCTGCAAGAGTTCATGCCTTATTCCCTGTCGCTGCTTATACTGGTGGTCAATCAATCATAAGAGTCATGATATATGGACAACATGGAGTGCATTGGGTGCGTATTTGTGTTCTATATGTTGGAATGCGCAAACGTAACTATATGTATATTTCTTTCTTCTTGATGCGATGGGTTGAAGAAAGACCACATTTTTGAAGATTTCAATGAAAGGTTAAGAAATTACATGTCTTCTTGTTCGTTTTTCGTTATTTTTCACTTCTCTTCATTTTCCAATATAGAAGGATGTCTTACCTTAACGCACCATTTCTCTGAGCAGTTTCTCTTAGAGTCCGTATCGCTCTATTTTTCCAACATTCTCGATTTCCTAAAATATAGATCATTTATGTTTTTCCTGGAAGCGACAATAAGGTAGATATCGATTAAAATACTGTCTCATCCTTTCTAACCTTCTGATAAAAACTAAATTTCGATCAGAATCTGAGAATGGTTTGAGATGTAATCATATTTTTGGAAAAACAAAGTATCTATATACCTTACGGGTTTGATCAATATCAAATAGAGTTTAATGCTAAACTCTGAAAACACTGTATTTAAGATCAACATCTGCAAATACTCAAGCTTTTGTTTGTTTGGAATTAAGCTCAAAGCTGCACAATGGGCTATCTGTGCTTTGCCCACCACGGGTATCGAAACCCGGTTTCTAGCGTTGTAAGTCCGCAGACATACTCAAATACTCAAGTGATATAAAAAATCAGGAATTTCTGTTTGCTGGATTTTGCCCAAAGTTACATGAATATTATCTGCGAAAGCCGTCCCTAATTTTTGATATTATAGCCCAGAGGTAAGGCTGCTAATCAATCACATCGACCGTCCAATTTTGGCAACTCTTGTTACACTGAATAATGGGATTTGATCGTAACCATTAAAACACACCCGAGGTCCAATTCGTGGAACGTAATTTTTTACATATGCATTTATTTTACAAATTAGCCAGAAACAAGCATTTAAGTTGGAGTATGTACTACTCTTTAAAGAATTATGAAATTGGTTTTGTCAAAATATTTCTTACATAATCCACATACGATAAATAAACTCATAAAGTATAATTTCCTAGGAGACATTAAGACTGACCGTCACATTATAATGCCCCCAACGGCTGAAAGATCGAGCACGTTTGGCGTGACGGGGATTCGAACTTGCGACCTTTAGATTACGAGTCGAACGCCCTAACCACCTGGCCATGCCGGGCCCGTTGAATAAGAACCGATATTCTTAAAAATTTTTAAAGCGATGTTTTTGTAATCTATTGTTCTAGTCTTCTTCGGCCCGGCATGGTCAGGTGGTTAGGGCGCTCGACTCGCAATCTGAGAGTCACGGGTTTGAATCCCAGTCCGACCAAACATGCTCGCCCTTTCAGCCGTAGGGGCGTTATAATGTGACGGTCAATCCCACTATTTATTGGTAAAAGAGTAGCCGAAGAGTTGGCGGTGGGTGGTGATGATTAGCTGCCTTCCCTCTAGTTTTACACTGCTAAATTAGGGACGGCTAGCGCAGATAGCCCTCGTGTAGCTTTGCGCGAAATTGAAAAACAAACTAGTCTTCTTCCTAAAAGTTTACAGAAGAGACTAATTCATTTACTATACACTCAATAATTCTTTTATTTTACTCTAAAAATCAATACTTTTCTGCTAACGACATAGATATTAGGAGTCGAAAGTACATATCGTGTTGAGTTGAAAAATACTTTTCCCAAACTGTACAGGGGAATGGGTAGACTAGATGTTTTCTGTAAAGCATAATATTTTGAAAAGAAAAGCAAAATGTAATTTTTTTTAAATTTTCAAGTTGTGCAATATTAAATGCCTAAACCTGTATAATTATGGAGGAAATATATTCAATGGTTGCACATATCTTAGACCGTCGTCTTTTAAAAGTCCTCAAAAGACATAACATGGCAAGAACGTCAGAAACGTGCATTCAATAGTATCGTGCCTCTTTAAACATAGTTTTAATTGCTGGGCTAGCTTAAGTCTGGTAAGAAGGGTCCATCAAATCTATGTACGTTTGTTCGTATGTAGAAATTAACGCATTACTTCACATTTGGCTTATGCATGGTAGTTCAGTGGTAGCACTTCGGCTAAATGAAAAATAAATAAATAGAGATATGTGGTTTTATATCTTAAATTAATTCTTACATTTTCATCGACTATACAAATTTTATTTAAATGTGATTCTTTTAGTAAAGGTTCTAAATTTTTATAATGCTATATTTTATCCAAAGAGAGTGCTTTCTCCCATACTTTATTAACTTTATCGAAATGAATAAAAAACCCTATAACCCGAGCGCTTTCGAAAGATGGACCTTTCTTCTTTAGGAGCAAACTGTTTGCCACTGAAGAAGAAAGGTCCACCTTTCGAAAGCGCTCTGGTTACAGGGTTTTAATTCATTTCTATCAAGACTTGTTGAACCTACTTGTTTTTCTAACATCATGAATTATTAACTTTATCGTTATTGTATGTTAGGTTTTTAGTCACTTCCATCGTGATTTTTTGATGTACACAGTAAATAATGGTTTGAGAATACGATGATGTACCCATGACATATTTTAGCTACTGCTTTTTTTTATTTAAATGATGGGCTTAGGAGAAAATACTTTTCTTTAGTGAACCGTACAAATGTTCTTTGGATTTAGTAAATAAATTTTGATTACCTAATTCCATTGGCGTGTATATTTGTTTATTCGATAAATCTTGAAAGGCATTTGGTTCAGATTTAACATATATTTCTTTGATGATAATACTGTTGTTGTGTTGTTGTTGTTTTTTTTTAGACTTTGTAGAGCTAGTTCTTTTGATAGGCCAGGACCTTGCATGGGTTGAATAGGAAAATTTGTTTATTTGTTTGTGTTGAATTTCGCGCAAAGCTACACGAGGGCTATCTGTTCTAGCTGTACTTAATTTAGCAGTGAAAGACTAGAGGGAAGACAGCTAGTCATCCCTACCCATCGCCAACTCTTGAGCTACTTTTCTACTAACGACTAGTGGGATTAACCGTCACTTTATAACGCCCCCACGGCTGAAAGTGCGAGCATGTTTGGTGGGACGGGAATTCGAACCCGCGACCCTCAGATTGCGAGTTGAGCGCCCTAACCATCTGACCATTCCGGGCCAAAGAAAGTAACAGTGCCATCATCACCTGGTATTCCCAAATGGCCACCCTCCCAAGTAACCAGGCCCGACATTGGGTATCTACGGGGATCAGACAAGACCTGAATTTGTACAATGTGGTACGAACGATGGCTGAATAAAAAATAATTTTAACCGAAGTTCATTAGCATGATTTATGTTCAGGGCACTGTGAAGCTGAAGACAGGAAAAGTGATGTCAAACCCACAAGTGGTAGAAACCCTTGCTGTTCATATGCAAACCTCCTTGTCCAGGGAAGTTTATCTACGAAAACAATAAAAATAAAAAATGTGACACACAGTCAACCATTTCGACACAATATTCTAACAAATCCGACTTAATGGTTATATTTTCAAGTCGAATAAGGCAGTCGTAAACTCAAATTTTAGGGGAAGAACGAATTTTTTTAATTTTTACAGTCTTTTTCACGCTGCTAATTCAAAATGGATGCCATATAGTTTTACGGTAAAAAAACGGCTTTAATTTCATCCTGAAGTGTCAAGGAAGTTTCTGACCTCAGATGCGGCAGTGAAGAAGCTTTTCAATAAGATATTATCAATGCTCGTATGCTGTTCAAGTTAAAAACAGCGCATTTATTGTCATTCGGCTAAGAATGTAACCAATTTAGATATATTTTCTGCGTATGTGGTTACAAGTCAAGAGGTAATTATCTTTCAATACAGGTTATGCCTCATTTTGAATATTGTGTATGGTATTGGTTTCTTTTTCTATAAAATAATATTGACATATTGGAAAGGGCTCAAAGAAGGGTTACTGTGATTAATCCAGGGATAGAAAGGTTATCTCACAGGGATAGATTAATATTTCTTTATTTATCTTTGCTTGAGAATAGGAAAGTAAGGCACAGAGAAGGGTTACTGTGATTAATCCAGGGATAGAAAGGTTATCTCACAGGGATAGATTAATATTTCTTTACTTATCTTTTCTTGAGAATAGAAAAGTAAGAGGTGATTTTATTGAAGTTCAAAATATTATCCGGAGGATATATAGGATTAAAACCTCTGAATTATTTGTGCTATATTCTGCGAATAATAGGACGAAAGGCGATTGACGTATGGAATGAATTGTCGTTTTCAATAGTTGAAGATAGCACTTTGCAAGTGTTTAAGAGGAGGATCCGTTATTTTCTGAAACGTTAAGGGTAGATTTATATTATTACTTTTCCAAAAAGTTGGTGTGTCTGTGCCAAATGCTTCCTTGTTATCTGTAGATTATGTTATGTTAGAATCTTTCTCTGTAAAACTATTGTGATCAGAAGAAAATTGTAGCCTAAACGAATTTTGGTTTAGACATTACCACCAATATGCTTATTCACAGCTCTTACCGTCGAACGTACCTCCCACAACTAACAGTTTCTATTAAGATATTTTGAAAGCAAACTTTCAAGTCAGAGCGAGCCTGAAAAGGATTTCTAACACTTCAGCCTCGAAGTTTGTTGCCTAGCGAAACTGGTAACAGATTAACGATTATAAGTTAATCCATCTGTTTTATCACATGTAAAGAAACTCATTACAACTTAGTCCAACCTTGTAAATTTAGAACATGTGCTAAGAAGTCATGTTGTTGCATGCAGAACTAAATCAAATGTTGCAATACCAATCCTGTGTAAAGACGTCACCCGTACAATCGTACGGACATTCCACACAGAATTCACACTATCACCATATATTTAGTTTCACAGTGTGATTTGAAACCTACACTGTGTAATAACATTTTGTCTCACAATTTGAATAAATTACCTTATGGCACCCACAACAGTGTGGTCACCCTGTGTAACGTCCATTGTGTAACTACACTAACTAGTCTACTGAACTTTCAGTTAACTCTTTTTTTCCAAAATCTGGAATAAAACGGTCATATTAAAATTTCCAAGCACGAGACATTTATTATCAAAGTGATGCTACAAAGCAACATACAACACAAGTCATAAATAACACATCTCAGTTTAATGTTACCATTAAATGGCACATTACAAATGTAACTTAAATAATATAAACTAAATAAGTTTCTTTACACAACTCAGTTACAAAAGAAAAATTAAACTTGCTACAAACTACACAGAAACGTTTTCAGTCCTTACATATTTATGCCATTCTTAACCGCACTTTTACTTGGGGCAGGCACACAAACTTAACCCAAACATACCCTAAAAGAAAGAGAAATTCAATATTAAAATACTTAATAGCAGTATATAAAGCAGGCTCTACAACCAAATGATTTGCTACAAGTTGACAAATCTTAATAGTTATTGTTGTAATTTTCATCATATTAATGGCTTTTAACATTAGGTGTTATAAAAGTACATTGGAAACATTTGCGCAGAGTTTCCAGCCCAGAATAAAAAAATGGGCAAATCTGAAACTAGGTGGCAAATTATTTCTATAATGTTACACGCCTTTTAACGAAAGAACACCAACACATCAGCTAAAGTTGTTCAAAACCAACTCTACATTTTAAAGATATAGATAGATATAAAACAAGGAACAACCTACTATCTTTGTTCTGTCTTCACAGCAATAATTTCAAGTATCCATACAATTTCAGTAATAAACAATACATATGATCAATATGTAAACTTAAATACAATCTTGTGCATTCATGTAAAACTGCTTTTTATGAAAAGTATATGTTTATGAACGATGAAATCTACCTTTTCTTCGTTAAATATAGGTTTACTAAGCTACATATGCATGAAAAAAGTATTCAACTTAATTGCAAACAATTAATATCAAGTCAGTTCACAGGAGAAGTAACCCATAAATGTCTCTTCCCAAAGGACAAATAGCTCTGTTTTACATACTCCAGTTAATGTCAAGTCAGTCCACTGGAGAAGTAACCCATAAATGTCTCTTCTCAAAGAACAAATAACCATGTTTTACAATAAATCAACAATGGGTGAATGAAAGAAGAGGAAATAAATTGACAGTAGTAGTAAGAGAATTTTTTAGTTGAAGGGAAAATGTGTGCATCGAATATGCACAAATGAACAAGCTAAAACTGAAGAAACGTCTTACTGGAGAAAAGAATGGAAATTATTCTTCAAACCCTAAAGGTAAAAAAATAATGACAAAAAGTTAACATTTTGAACCAAATTCTTACCGAACAGCCTATACAAGACTAAATAATAATAGCGTTATCTGTTAATTATGCTCTTTGATTGGTCTCAATACGTATCATTCCAAAATACTTCTTCTATAGACACAAACAACTTTATACATTATTACGAACAGCGTTCACGAACTGCAAATAATAAGAAATATGCTTTAAACGTATGAAATAGCTAACTTTAATATTACAAAAAATAAGGTGATAATTCGTATTTGTTATTAAGCGCAAAGTTACACAATGGGTCATCTATGTTCTGCCCACCTTGGATATCAAAACCAGATGTTTAGTGTTATAAGCCCTCTAACTTATCGCTGAGTCACTGAGAGGGAGATAATTCAAATCAGAAGATAAATTCTAAAATAATATTTACAAATTAAAATTCTCCTCAATTCAAGGAACAATATGCTTTAGTCGTAAGCAATATATTAGCATATTCTGCAGCTAGATTTTTTTCTATAGTCATTGTAGTCACATTTTATAATGCAACAAAGCACTTTAAAATTCCCTGATCACATCCTGATTGTTACTAGAGAAAACTGACACATTACGCGAACTTATAGTTAATAATGATAATTTTTTATAGAAAATGAATTATTTATAAATATATAAAAATTTACATAATAGGAGCTCTCTTTCTGTAGCGCTGTTTTTCTGTTCTGATATTTATAAACTACCAAAACCGAATACATACATGCATACATAGATTAAATCTTAAGAAGTTGCAATTTTATAACATAAGTTGGTTCAATATATATATACTTATTAATTTAGTACACAAATTATAATAACGCACGATATTGGATTATACAAAAGACGTATATTACCTTACAGTGTTAGGTTTTAAATGTAGGCTATATTGCTTTAATGTGAAAATAGTATGAGGCGCTGTTTAACGATAACACATATAAAAAGATATCATATTGCTAATAAAACAAATTGTACAATGCCAGCGTTTCACAGTTTCTTATGGAAGAAGAATCAACATCGCTGAATTGTGTGTTGGTTAGCTTATGTGCTAATCACCATGGTTGATGATAATTCATTGAGTTTGTTTGTTTTTATCATTCAGTACAATGTTGTTGTTTTTTATAATGGCTTATCGTAAATCTTTATGTGACAAATTTTATCAAATTCAAATAAATAAATAATAATATGTTAACCAAAAATTATTCTATTTGTAACAGTGACACTTTAACAACAGTAAATTTTGCACATAAAACCTGTTTTCCATATGTTACTTTATAGAATAATTGTTACCTAAAGTAGGATTTTTACATTTCGGTGCTATATAGTGTCACATTTAGATTATGTTAATATGGGTTTCTTTACATGAGCATACACAGACCAATGCTATTGATATAATTAAATAATTCATAAATTTAGAAAACATAATTCATGTAATGTATAAGAAATGAGTGTATCAACAATTAATATGAAATAGACTTGCTGAAATAATAGCTTTGTAGGTTTGAGTTTTAAAACTAAAATTTCGTAGGACATCGACTTTATGCATGTCATAGACGACAGAAAAAGATTTAACTCACAACACGATTCTAATCTGTTTATTAAAATACATGTCCTCACTTATTTGGAATGAATATGTCTATTTTTACAGCAACCTCTTCTTTCTTGTTTTGCTATTGTCAGCTTGTGGGTTGCATTTTTTCTTTTTTTTTTCGTCCTGCTGATGGTACATAATAATGCTGACTATTCCACTATAACGTAACTCTGCTTCTGCTGTGTATTGAGTTGTGTGAAAGCCCTATTACTCTTTCCGTCACATTAAACAAGTAGCAATACAAGTTCTTGGATATTGGACTATAACGCTGGAGATGTTAGCCTTCTCCCAATGTCTTCACTAGTCCACGTGATTTATTACTGAGTCCTAGTAGTATTGACCAGGACCATCTGTTACATTCCCTTCTCCAGCCAAGTGTGATACAGCCGCCACCTGAATCCCATTTCATCTCAGGCTGTTAGCACAAATCGACAACCTATTCAAAGCTGGAATCTAACACTTCATTTTTCTAGCTCTTCTATTTTTGTGATTTATGTGATAAACTAACGTGTAATTACGAAATTTCATTTCTGTTAAAAACATTTATTGTTAAATACGATATCTCTTTGCCCAGATTTTAATATCTATTTTCGAAATAAGTTACATTCTGTAAATTGAAATACATTTATAAGTTAAAAATACATATATACTGGCAGCTTTCTGAGTATTAACAGTTTGTTTATTTTTAATGCGACAAGTAGGAGAAATTACCATGTACTTTAAATTCAAACTAACTTTTAAAACTATTATACAGTAATGTTAAAATAATACAAAATTTGATATAACTGTTAAAGGAATGAATATCATCCGCATATTAATTAAAAGTACGTTCCTTTTGCACAATATTGATATAAGACTGGACAGATATTTGATAAATAATTCTGAATTGTAAAAACGCAGGATTATCCAGCAGCCAGCTATGTTAATGTACCAGTTTGTTTGATATTTCTTCTACTTTACGTGTAGTCAAGCACTGGCATAGAAAATAACAAGAGTTCTAATGAAAGCTCATTTTTTTTCAATTAAGCTTATCACCAGCTAAAATATGTCCTTGAAATTAAGTGAATAAAAGTAAGTACACCACATAGTGAAGAGCGCATAGACGTTTTGTAAAATATTCTACACTGCAAACAGCCCGCCTAAAGTATAATGACGAAACAACAAAGCAAACAAATATTATTAATAATACTTCTCTTTGTTTTCTACGAACATAGAAACTTTATTAAGTTATACATCAATGGCATGTTACCAATTTTACATCACATATTGATCAACCATAACAATTCAATAGAATTTAAATTTTGTATTCTTTTTATTAACATAGATTTTCGGAATACGCCTCCTAGAATACTAGAATGTCTGTAAAAGAACGTTTTACAACTCCAAGCATTGTAGAAACTCTAGTAACGTATTTGTTAAATATCTATAAGTACTTTCTAGAACTAATTATACGAGTTATAATTATCCTTCTATTGGTAATAATGTACCGAATAAACTTTGATAAGTCATTTAACAGGACAATTATTATATGATTGGAACTTCTCACATTATCCATTGCCGCTCACTTCCTGATCAACCAAAAAAAAAACTTTCTGACTCATGTTGCTCGTCGAAAAAAATAATTAATTCAAACCAGATAGGACATTTTTAGTGTTAACAATCGTGGTAATATTAAGAATCGTATTTTTTTATATCCTTAAGAAAGTGTATTTTCAGGCAAACTTAGCGTAGAAAAGACAAATAAATGTAGCAAAATCTGCTTGAAATTTGCATAAGAATATTATCTATGTTGATCTAAATTGCTTCACTAATATATGTAACGGCATATTTCTCAATGACCTGCATTTTAACATTTTGAAGCGTTTGCCTGTGGAACGTTAGTGTATTATTTTTGCTATGAACTCTTTTCCATTATAATAAGAGCGTTTCTTCATGTTTTATTGTAGAAATAATATTTATGTATCTGTTTGCAGATAAAACGTTTCCGTTATTCTCTTAAAATATTATGCATTTTACTGGATTAAATAATCAAATTATACAGTTACAGAAAGAATAGACCAATGACCTATATTTTACCATCTATATTTTAAATCTCTCTTTAGCCAATTTTTTCCTAGGTACAAAGATAAAATAAACAAACACATAATAACAAAATTTTAATTTATATGACTAACACATGTTAGAGATTATATGATGTTTTAAGGTTTAGTCCAAGTTCAGTCTACAACTTAAAAATAATTTGGGTTTCTGTGGTCTAAAACAGTATTTTATTTGTATAGCCAAAGGTTACTCAGTCAGTTTACTTTTTGAGAGACTCGAAAAGAGGTTTTCGATGTGCTATTAGTTCGCCCCTATCTCTCATACAATCTACGATTAGTACCAGAAGAATCGGAATTAACGCTCGATCGCGTTCCTGTGTGTTTACTCAGTTCTTGCAAGTGAACTGGAACGAAATCAGTTGCCGCCTTATTCAATTCTCTAGTAAGTACTAAAGTTGATGACTTTCCCCAATGAACAGAAAATCCAATTCTGTTGCCAATATATTCTTTTATTGATAAAGAAGTTGTACAACGAAAATAAACAAATTACCATCCTATGTATGTCTTGTTAACCTGAAAAGATCTTAGAGTGATCAGAAAAGGCTAGGAAAAAGAGACAAACTTATCTGAAGATGTTCCAAGAAAAGTAAGAAAAACATTACTAGAATGTGAAAGCAGATTGTCAACAGCTGTGCGTGATTTATAAATTTCCAGTACAGCGTTAAACAATATGTTTGCCTTAAATAAAAATAAATCTCTATAGTAAATTTTAGCTTATTTACTTCTTGACAAAAGTTCATTGAACTTTTTAAAAATATATATATTTTATTTTTGATGAATCTTTTCATACATGCATGTCACATTTCATTAAACCTACCTTGGAGGGCCCGGCATGGCCAGGTGGTTAGGGCGCTCGACTCGTAATCTGAGGGTCGCGGGTTCGAATCCCCGTCACACCAAACATTCTCGCCCTTTCAATCGTGGGGGCGTTATAATGTGACGGTCAATCCCACTATTCGTTGGTAAAAGAGTAGCCCAAGAGTTGGCGGTGGGTGGTGATGAGTAGCTGCCGTCCCTCTTGTCTTACACTGCTAAATTAGGAACGACTAGCGCAGATACCCCTCGTGTAGCTTTGCGCGAAATTCAAAACAAACAAACCTACCTTGGAACACTAAAAATTCGTAGAATTATAGATGATTGAGAATCGGCTCTTTTACTAATAAACACATTCGTGCTGTTAGTGTTATGATATGGTATTTCTCGGTTATTCCACGAATTTATAGCATTTACTTTTCCAGAATCCATAAATAAAAGATGAACCGTGACGTCATCGAATTTATGCTTTAAAAATTGGTACACTACTTCTTGATCATTTTGGTATAGATATTTGGTAAAGGTCAAGAAGTAATGTTCTTAGCATTATATCAATTTTTTATGATCCTAAGAGGGTTGGCTCAGGCTTTATGAATATTATAATAATCATGACTTGATACTAACATCAAATTATCTTAACATTTAACTATAAAAAATTCTTTTAATTGTGAATGTAAAGTATCTGAGGAATATCCTTCTGGAGTCGTAATGGCTGAGGGTAACATTTGGTTAAGACAATAATCACCACGAGTACGTTATACAGATACTTATGCTAATGTTTTTTATATACAGACTTTAGTTTTGTGCAATTCTTGTATGTTTTTCAACCTTAATTGTGTTGGAAGTTTTACACCTTCAACTTTGATCGACGGTCTTACTGCAAACAACATACTATATTTTTTTTAGTATGCTGCTTTACCAGAAGTTCATAACTTAAATTCTCTTTAAGAGTTATAATTTTGTAAACATATATTCTGACATATGGTAAATCGATACGTATTTTAAAGTTTCGATAACATTATTCTTTAAAGTTTATCAACATAATATAAAAGGGCAATGAGCGTTAATTTTTAATGAAACTTACACAAATGGATTAACAGTAACATGTTAAAAATTAAATTTACTCTCCATGTTCCAAACGTACTATTATATATAGTCTATACATATACAACCTGAATGACTATCGAATTTTAATCTTGTTTAACAAGACATTATTTAATTCAGAATGTATTCCTAATGGGAGATTTCTTTATGCGAAATTAAATTTTAGTGGCTTAGAGTTGGAATGAAATATAGCAAAGTTAAAGCTAATCAAGCGCGAACAAAATTAAACAAGAAATGAAATAATTCCCATTAAGACTATCTTATTGGATAAATAGTCCTATTTTACCTTTATATCAATTTTTATCTTTGAAAATACTTTATTATAAATAATAAACGTATCATATATCTAATAGTTATGTTTGTGCAATCCAAAGATAGGTTATGAGTTATCAAGATGAGTTTCTTTAACTAATTCTTCAGTAAATTTTGATTATATCTAACCATTCATTTTATCTTATTAACTCTTTTTTTTTAACTTCCTGTTTCGTGTTTGAACTTTTTACGGTTCGTTTAATCTTAATGGTAATACCTTATTAACCCTCTTACATTTGTATATATAGAGAGAGATATTACCAGGATGATTTCTACTAATCATTAGATTTTATTAAGTTCTCTGGTCATGCTCTATCTTACGATACGATCGTGCATCTTGGCAGTAGCCCTGCAACATAATTTCCAATACAAAAGGCTTCATCGTAAGGCTATCATATCCATAGTACACCATTTCTTCTTGTTGGCTTTCCATAATCCATCTATTCCGAGAAAGCTGTTTTCCAACTTCGTCTCAACAGTTCGATAGCAGAGAAATACATAGGCGCTCCATTCGGTAACTTGACAGATTTGTCTTTGAATGGAGTAGCATGAATAACCGTTTTATTTTCCCGTTGCTTGAGGAATCTAGCAGTTCAATTGAAGATATGACTGGAAGCTTTATCTTCATAAATTCATGCCCTATTGAACTCGTTTCCAGACGAAGATCTTCCTTGACTATGGGGCCCGGCATGGCCAGGTGGTTAGGGCACTCGACTCGCAGTCAGAGGGTCGCAGGTTCGAATCCCCG
>NW_013665627.1:908695-915978 GCF_000517525.1 Limulus polyphemus
AAATTCAAAAAACAAAAAACAAACAATCCTTGACTATGCTGGTTACTATTGTCTGAGGACTTGAATGGCTTTGCCACAGACCTTCGTGTTTTGAGGCTCTTACTTGTTACAAGATTTTGCACTTTGCTTGCCCAAGGTACGACTTGTTGTAGATGTTTCTAGTTAGTAGTGGTGTCCCAAATTGATCCATGTTTCGAGTTTTTCTTTCAATGCCATTTAATATAAAGGATATATTCACACTAGAAATTATAAATATTGGTTTGAACACATATTTATGATTTCAGTGTATCAAAAGTTTAGTCATAAAGGACTATTAAGCACTTTTCACAAAAGTGGTCAATCTTCGATAGCAGCACACTACCTCCGAATGTCAAACAATGTCAAAATGTAGTTCTTATACATTCCATTCAAATCACGACTTTATATTGACTGTGGTTCTCATGTGACTTGCTGATTTGGCATATTCAAACTCATTTTAATATAACGTATTCAACCCTCTGTATAAGTTATTCATAACATCACGACTAACCAGAAACTTGCTATTCAACTTAAAATGTTAGCAAATTAACCCTCAAAAATTGGCATATGTAGCAAAGTAAAGAAAACTTCTATGTACAATCAATAAAAAATACATTTATATATATAAAATATCTGTGTGATTATATATTGTGAGAGACATTTTTTTCATATTGTTTTAATGCAACCATTATTTCTGAATTATTAATATTGTAAATTGAACAAAATTTATATTAAAGATAAATGAAGGACATTTATTAAACAGATGTATCAGTCAGTGACTTAAGTAAAACATCATTTTATGTCATAAAACAGACGACTTTGATATAATTACAATTGACAAATATTTATACATATAACTATTATTTAAAAGATTACTTTTTTCGGAGTTGAAAAGCTGTTTAAGACAGTAAATTGGTTAAGCTCACGTTGATCCGAAAAAAAATAGACCCATTGCGGAAATAGGTTTTTTGTTTCTTTTTTCCAGCAATATCACTGCTCAAGACGATGACGATTTAAACTATCTTTAGCTTCAGTGGACCAATAGTTGCTCCAAATCGATGGATCAAAATTTCTGACGATTGTTTCAACAGCGGTCGAAAACGTTGTAATTATAATTCACAATGGAACTTTTATCGTCAAAGTGTAAAAGGCCTAGCTGTTCAAAACGGTTAGCACACTCTCGTTGTTGTTGTTGTTGTGAATGTGATGGATTATCTGTTTCTGCTAAATTGAGTCGGATACAAGGGTAAAGCAGCCAAAACATTTATCATCAAGTACTAATACTGCAACGAACGATACATGAAAGTGACATGGCCAATTTTTTGGACTAGATGTTCCTTTGTTCAAATATGATATAGAAGGGAATCCTTTAATTTTATTAATAAACAATAATATAATTACCTTCAGTGTTTCAGTACTAAAGAAAATATGCTCTATTATCTTACCGAATGCAGAAACCATCTACAGTAACAAGTTAAAGAATAATATAAGTGAAATACAATCAAAACTTCCACTGCAGTCTATCCAGTAAAAGGTGTTATTGACTCCATTGTGTGCTTCACTACAAATTGACGAAGTTTTCCATTTGTGTAAATTGATATCAAAACCCAGTAGACTATCTGGTACTTTAGCTTGATTCTGAGTGAGGCTGTTTACAATTGTAGTGCTAGTTATCTATCGTTCCTAATATACAGCTAATATTCGTTGATATATCAATCTTTATGTAACCATATCACCATCTATACTTAATATTTTGCTCCAGAATAAGATGTGAAATTCTTATTCTTAACACTTTCGTTCAATATCATTATTGCAATCCAATTTCAAGATGAATTTTTGGTAGTATATCCCTACTACAAAATGTTACCAAAATGTTACAACAGGTGTTAAAACAAAGATTACAAATTTCATAATCTTTAAACCTCTCTAGAAAAGCCAATCGGACTCCGGCATAAACTTACTTAGTCAGTAAATGGAAATATAAATTCAAAATGCAAGAAACATGTGATTTATATGTTATCATATGAAAATAATTAGATTAAAGTGTAAGAAGACGAGAAAGTGTACATTTCAGTTTTAAATCTTAAAAATTAGAAATATTTTACTCTAAATTAAGGACCAATCATTAAGTATAGCCTGGAAAATAACATCTAGATACACTTAATAAATCAATAAGTCATTAGTTATATTCAAGGTCCAAGTATCCTGTTTCATTATATTTGCAAGTGCTGCTCGCTCTAAAAAGAGAATACTTTTCATTTAGTCTTCATATATGCGCATTTTCTGTTTTTGTAAACGCTTTGATTTTAACACATGTTTCTGTATAAATGTCAAACAATATTTCCTGCTGTTTTGTATGTGGAACTTTTTCGTATAAATTGAAACTGACAAAGTTTTATAAATGCTGAGACCAGAAACACGCAGGGACAAAAGGCAGTTCCTTATGTACATACAGGCTCGTAGTGGAAGGGTTATGGACATAGTATTAGATGACTAGTCTGTATGCTCACTGGAAAACCTATACAAACTCATGGAAGTTCAAATACTTCACAGAATGACTAGTATTTATACAATAATTCGTTATAAATATTTTATCTACTGACCGTGGATTCAGTATTGACTTAGGAAGAATATTTCGAATGATTAACAATAACCAACTAGGATGATAAACTACGTCATTATTTTGGTTTCATGTTAAGAAAATTTGCTTCATCCCATTTGTTTATCACATAGATCGTTTGGATCTAAATCAAACCCATCAGAATTAAGAAAACTAGCATTGGGCCATCATACTTTTCACAGATGAGACAATGATTAATGTCTATAGTAGTGATCACTGGTCTCGTGTCTGGAAAATCGCAGGTGAATAACATGTTCAATACAACATCATTCAATGTTACTTCTGTATTGACGTGCTATTCATCGTGGGGAAGCATGTGAAATGACATAAAGATTTTTTGTGTGTGCTTAGGAAGAGAAGATTTGTTGTTGAACAGTGGTTGACGTGTATTAGACCTAGATGTATGCCCTTTGAGATAATCAGACCAGACTGTCCTGATGCACAATAATTCTAGGTGTCATACTACCCAAGATTTTGATGACTAACAATAAACCATATAGATCTTGGAGTTGTCATCGTGAAATCCTGATATAGATCTTATAAACAACTCTGGAACCTGCTTAGACACTATGTACGTTATGGTTTATGAGTTATCATGAGGCATTAGATTGATTGAGAGATAGGACAGAATTTCTCATAATGTCGTCCACTGTTTGATCAAAAGTATGCACCGTCAGAGGGAGCCATACTGGTTACCAAATTTTTTCTATTTCTTCCAAATGTGTTCTAAGGTGACTTAGCCAAATTTATTAGCAGTGGCTAAATATGACTAATAAAACAGAATAATTTACTTTATTACTTGATTTCATAACATCTATAATGCAGAATAGTTGACAGCCTAAAAACGATGCATTAATCAGTATTGGATACTTACCTTGGCCAATTTATGATAAGAATAATAGGAGGAAGAAAGGGTTTTTAATGACTTAGAGATTTAGGAAAAGGCCTTGCAGTTTTCAGCCTAGCTTTTTTATCTATAAAACGTACTTAGGCTTACTTGGCAAGCAGCTTTTCATGCACTACCTAGATCACATTGAGAAGAGGCTCTCGTAATTCACCAGTGCCAAACTCTATCAATGACAGAGAAACTCCATACTGCTCTAACATCAATAACTCTCTGTAATTGTTTGCAGACTGCACATAGACGTTCATCCCAGGATGATAAATCAATGCAAACCCATCAATGTAGAAATTAGCTGAGAAGAAACACTCCTACCCAAACATACAACAGATAAAAAGGCCGCATGACTGAACATGCTCCCATAAGTCAATTGATGACTGAAGATCGACTAAACCTGGTTACTGTTGGCCATCTGTCTCCTTACAGAACTCATAGACTTAGAAACTTGGACTACAAAACTGCGTCAATTTCATATAAAATAATGTGATATGCAAGACAGAGTTTATGCTTTAATGTAGGAAGAACCTTAAACATCTGACCACGTATATAGATGTTGTGAAAAATTACATACCCAAACTTATCCTAACATGAACGCTTGACATAGTGCAAACATCTTGTTGAGCACTAAATATGAAAGGGATATCAGGGCGAACAACTGAAACTCCATGTAAATATGAAATTTTGCAGTTTTGCATCAAATTATTTCATTGGCCACTACATATTTATGATGTAACAGTAACAAGAAACCCCTAACTTTGCAAAATCCACTTATCCTTACCTTAGTTACCCAAAGAGTACACTAAGATAGTGTTGTAATACGAACCCGAGAAGAGGAATATAATAGTGAAGACACAAATTTGGTATAACCATATGACAGAGTAAACAGCTAAAAGGCTGATCCCATATGAAAACACGTGAACCATCAAACTGTTCTCGTTGCTACAGTTTCTGATGATTAAATAGCGCTTCAGCTTCAAAAGCAGACGCGGATTATAAGCCAACTGTACTCTGAAAAAGATATTTTTGTCTGCGATAACTTTATTGCTGAAAATATCCCTTATTTCCCAGTACCTAGATTGTATAATGAATAATCGGTGCAAGTTAACGTTATTTTATAGAGAAAGAGAGGTGAATCTATTAAAGTGGTTGGCCATAATCGTTTACAAGTTGCAGAAACTAGCTATACCCCGATTAATATAGATTTTCGGAAATGATATTGGAATTTTAGTGTTTTCAGATTATTGTAATTAATGTACCACCCTAAAATACTAAAATGATAACAAGAAGGGGCATAAAATCACAATGTGATATATGATTAAAGTAAACTAAAAAAAACAATTTGGAGAGTAATAAGAAAGCATGTGCATAACAGGGATATTAGTAATATCAAGATTAATACCTTAAAATACACCCTTATTGCTTGTAACCCTGTAATATAATTGAAGGTGATCCAGTCTTACACATTATAAACACAAAATAAAAAATAAACACGATATCATAAAACTAAAACTTCTATACAGTGAACCATCAAAGGCAGTTGAACTCCATTAAAACTCAAAATCTAAATGCAAAAGGATTAGGTGATCCTATAAGCTTATGGTAAAAGTATACAACAGTCTATACACTCGCATATATATATTGCTACATATTACAATTTCACATAGCCTAAAACTTAGTTAAATTGTAATTTAGATTTAGTAGTTAAATAAATGCCGATATATATATATCTAATTTATGATATTTGCCAACAAGATTGATACACACAGTTTTCTTTTTTAATACAAATGTTTTAATTTATAAACAATAATACAATTTACAATAACAGTTATTACAAATAGTTATTACAAACAATGATTTATATACAAAAGCTTTACAAACTTACAAACAATATAAAGCCTTCTTTCTGGTCTGGAATTTCCTTGATGTCTTATCGAGGGTGCACGATGAGCGAGTTAATTTCGAGTTGATGTAGGTATAATTCATTTAACAGGGAGCTAGCTAGCTCTGTAGTTCTCGATGATCTCAACACCGATTACAGGTCTAGTTTCCACTGATGACATTAGGTAATGTTTTCGTAAAAGTACTCATGTCCGATGAGAATCCACTGAAGTTAAATGATTTGTAATGTTAGAAATTTATAAATGTTCTTGGTCAATATATTTGAAGTGTCCCGATTGATAAGCGTTATATCAATCACAGTTATAGCTTCCGAAGTTTATAGCACACCAGTTACAGCAACCCAATAATAAGTATTCTCTTTAGGCGCATCGCATTGGTTATATATATATATATACAGGCTTGTGGAAAATTTTTCGAAAATTCAGATTACGTAACAACATAAAGCTACACTAGCGTTTACGTACAGACATAAATTATTGATTCTAACACTCGAAAGTTTTCTAAAACTTGAGAGAATAAGCGGAAGTTTCGCAATACACATTTAACAGTATACATTATGCACATTTCTAAATATAAATTTAATTTAAACAAACATCGATATTAAAGTAAATGAATAATAATAAACTCGTCACAATATTTACCTATATATCTCAAGAATAATTATGAAATATGACTTCCAGAACTGAACAACATCATAACTACATCCCCCAGAAACACTTGATTGAATAGGTTTATCATCAATTACTTTTCAAGATTTAAGAATCAAATAACGTTCCACTGTTTAGAAAGTTATTTATCCTATAAGTTTCACATCTCTAACCTTCAAAAATTATAGCTAAAAACATAGTAAATAGTTTATGAAGAAACGTTAGAATATGCACCAAATTATTTTCTCCGTTGGACGCAACTCCGTGTTTGATGAAGCTATCCTTACATCAAACGTGAATAAGCCCTATTCACCATATTCCAAGTTGTAAGCCTTGGACCAAGTAATTAGCAATAACAATATTGTTTCGTATTTTATCCCAAAACACTGGCTTTAATGTAGAAATAAATAATCTCTTTCGTTTTGTCATCATAACTTTTCAACTGAATATAGATAGATACATTATAGTACAAGTAACGTATAAGATGACAGTTGACTGCATTAGCCTGTTAGCTACAGATTATTGGAGAAGTGGTAAAGCACTTATTCTAACAACTTTATTTGTTTAAATGTATGTGATACAAATATTTGAACTAAAATGGAACTTCTGAAAATATATGATTCTGACTTTAATGTAAGCTCTTGAATGCATGCCACCTACAAATCTGTTATAGTAAAATAAAACGTATATGTATAATAAAAATTACCTAAATAAGTGAATACTCCATGTTCGTAATCGCTGCAAACTCTAAACCTAGATTAATATTAAACAAGTGCTTACCTAAGTACAAGATAGTACAATTTTAATATTTAAAACTCTTTGTTAGTCTGTGTTAAATCTAATGAAAGTGATAAGTTAAATTAAAGAGCGAGCTGTCTTTTAACTAAGAACATTAATAGTTAGTGAATAGTACTGAAGTTTGCTTTTCATACATATTTTATTTTGTTGAAAATTTTCACTGCTACGTTGATACCAGGAAGTGATAAGAGTGCCACCTATAAATGGTAGTAAATTTATCAGAATGTACAGATCACATGTGGTGTTACTCAAGAAATGTAAGAGGGTTCAATTTAATATTGTAACCATTAAAACAAATTTCAATTTTGCGTGCTACTAATGGTTACGTTAATAATTTAATGTTCATAATAAATTGTTAGCCTAAAGCAAATATATTATTGATAAGATTGTTTGTTTGTTT
>NW_013665627.1:916382-930165 GCF_000517525.1 Limulus polyphemus
ACGGCTGAAAGGGCGAGCATGTTTGGTGTGACAGGGATTCGAACCCGCGACCCTCAGATGGCGAGTCGAGTGCCTTAACCACCTGGCCATTCCGGGCCAAAGAAAGTAAGAGTGCCATCATCACCTGGTATTCCCAAATGGCCACCCTCCTAAGTAACCAGTAACTTGAAACTCCATACAAAACAAACTTAATTTACGTTATATGCATTTGTAAATATTTAGTACTCAATGATTAAAGATAATTCATATGATTTTTCTCTCTTGGTCGTAACTGTATGATTATTGATTATATTCATAGATAGCAACTGTTTTTTGGTTTTCATTTAAAGTATTTGTTTCTCAGATTATTCAATAATAATAATAACTTATTCCAAGTAAAAAAAAAAACATTCCTTTTCAAAAGGGCTTTCAATGATATTAGATAAACAAACAAACGCAGTAAACACAATCACACACTTATTATAACTGCACAATGTGTTCTATGTGCTGTATCCATCTGGAGTATTCGAGCCCAGTTTATATCATTATAATATTCAAACTTACCGCTATACCACTGGAGGGTATAGGCTTATTCAATCATAATTATTATAGACGAAAATTATATTCAATTATCCAAAGCTCTTCTTGAAAGTGTTTTGTTTTATCAATACTTAGAACTGTCGATACTTGATTAAACACCATAATTGCAGAATTGAGGAAAACAATTACAATTAATTGTACGTTTCATTTATAACGACCATGGTTACAGTGGTTATAATAAATAAACTATTTGTCAAACGTACAAATGTCTTTATTTCTTCGATTTTGAAAGTGTTTAATATTCAGACTTAATTTATTTTATTTCGATCATGCGATTGCTTTGATTTGTTAGGTGCTTAGTGAAAATGTCATTTTATGTTGATTAATCCTAGTGTTCCTTAGTAAAAATTGAACTTGGTATATATATAAAGCTCCACCGTATGACTATAAGAGCTGACATTGCTTAAAACTATGGTTCTCAGATGGCCATTGTTTGTCGTTCATTTTACAGGCTTAACTATATTTTAAGCTAAAAGAATGTTAAATTAAAGTTCAATATAAATCATTGACAATGTTTCTTTTATTTCACTTAGTTATAAAATTATTGTGAGTTCTCTAGAGAATCATTATAAAAATAGATAAACTTTGCTTTCCAGCACAGTGACTTCAATTTATAAATAGATAAAAGACTGAATTCACTTAATTGTGAATCTTGTAGAATCATTAAGATTATCATAAAGAACCGAAACAATGTTGGAGCCGTGATGAGAAGTCATTGATTTTCTTGTGACTTGTTTTTAAGTGTTAGTAAGTTTTATTTTTATTTTTTCTGTTATTGATCAGGGTCACTTCTATTTGAAAAAAAGGCATGAGCACCCACGCAGAAGAGTAGAGAAAAAATAGCAGTAAACTAACTTAGTTGCCTTTGTCAACCATGCTTCTTTGTGGAACCAGAATTTTCTATCTATACTTTAGCGTGTATCTTAAGTTTTATACGACAAAACTGAAGATTTGGTTTGAATTTCGCGCAAAGCTACACGAGGGCTATCCCTAATTTAGCAGCGAAAGACTAGACGGAAGGCAACTAGTCATCCCCACCACCGCCAACTCTTAGGCTATTCTTTTACAAACGAATAGTTGGATTAACCGTCATATAATAACGCCCCACGGATGAAAGTGCGAGCATGTTTGGTGGGACGGGAATTCGAACCCGCGACCCTCAGATTGCGAGTTGAGCGCCCTAACCATCTGACCATTCCGGGCCAAAGAAAGTAAGAGTGCCATCATCCCCTGGTATTCCCAAATGGCCACCCTCCCAAGTAACCAGGCCCGACATTGGGTATCTACGAGGATCAAACAAGACCTGAATTTTTACAATGTGGTACAAACGATGGCTGAATAAAAAAAGAATTTTAACCGAAGTTCATTACCATGGTTTATGTTCAGGGCACTATGAAGCTGAAGACAGGAAAAGTGATGTCAAACCCATAAGTGGTAGAAACCCTTACTGCTCATACGCAAACCTTCTTGCCCAGGAAAGTTTTTCTACGAAAACAATAAAAATAATAACTATTTCGTCACAATATTCTAACAAATCCGACTGAATTGTTATATTTTCAAATCGAATAAGGCAGTCGTAAACTCAAAGTTTAAAGGAGAAGAAAGATTTTTCTATAGTTTTTACGGTCTCTTCACGCTGCTAATTTCAAGATGGATATCATATAGTTTTACGGTAGAAAAAACGGCGAGCATGTTTGATGGGACGAGTATTCGAACCACGATCCTCCCTCAGAGTCAAGCGCCTTAACCACCTGAAGAACAAATTGTGCATCAACCTAAACAGAAATATCGTGGATAGTTATCTCAACAATTGAACCCAATTATGTCTTTGGGGTTATTAAGGGCATAGTTGTTGTACAGATACCCATCTATAGATGAATACCAAGTCATTGAAATAGTGAGTAACTTCTAGCTCTGGCAAAGGTGGAAAAGAATGTCACCCGAAGGGATGAATATCAGAAATGTGCCTAAATAAGATATTTAAATCATATGATCTCCAAATATCTGTTTAATTTAGAAAAGACAGTCAGCTACCTCATCTAATGAATTATGAATTGCATTATACTTATGAGCTAAGCATATAAGCAGCATGTGTATGCACAAGCTATGTGCTTTAGTGACTCTACTTAATCAACATTTGTCTGGTGAGAAAATCAAAAATAAGGTTTTGAGTGACCATGTTTATTTAAGCGATACCACGTTCTTTCTAAAGACAAAAACTAAAAAGATGGCATAATATCCCTTTAAGTGAATAATGTCTCTTATAAGGAGTTTAGAATTAATTTCAAGCAGGTTTAGTTATCGGTTTTATCTAAACAAACAATAAATCTTATTATATAAGCTGAAGCTCAAATAAAAGAACTCAAACCTTTTTCAATAATTTTACTTCATAGTAAGCTCTTTTTTGATGATTATGTTAAACAAAATTAATGAGAAAGCATTTGCTTCAAGTAATCAGAGTCTTTTTGGTCGCTCTAACTTAAATTTGCTTTGTTTGAAATTTAATTAAACCTAGTTCATGAATTCTTTTCTATTTCTTCAGGGAATAACAAAGATTCACTAAGCCATCTTAATTGTTGTGAAATTTCTTGTCCCTCTAGACAGTAAAAGGAAGGACCCAGCATCATTTAAAGGTATTTGCATCCCAATTACAAAGCAATTCATTTGTGAATCGCAGCTGCCTACCTTTTATAGACTGCAGATACTAAACCTTTAACTATCCAGTCTTTTCTGTTTTTCTTGTATTATGTTAAGAAACCTCAAGTTCTCATTTAAGTCGCTGTTTTAATAGAAGCTACAATAACTCAATCCAACCCTTACATAAAAAGTCCGAAAGTCGACATGTGACAAAACCACACCTTAAATATCGCTGAAATATACGCACCATGAAATACGAGCATCTCGACCTTCCTCCTCTCCCCCTAAATAATTTTATTCTTTTAGAAGTTGGGATTACTTTGTATTCAGCTACTCACGAGACACCTGCTTTTAGCTCAGAACTGCATAAAGAGAGAACATTTTTACATCACAGAAGATTTATTTAAACCACTCAAATGTGAATTGTAGTACAAACATGGAAAGGACCTTGCAGATAATCTAAATCGAGACCTAATGATCCAAGAAGAGAGCGTCATTAACATCTAGATAATAATCATGACTGAACGTGTCGGTTTTAAGATAGCATTTTTGTATTTTCCCAATGTGTGTGAATAAGATGTGACCAATAAATGTGGTTTAGAGTTAGAACAAGGGTTGAAGCAATAACTTTAACAAAGAACTCTAAGGAACTGTTTATTCATTACAATTTTTAGTGTTTTTTTTTATATTTTAACTTTAAAATATAAATTGGCCCAAATCACCTTTCAGCAATGATGCTAAATCTGAGTAATCCAGGCCAAAAAAGTTTAAGATGATTAGATTCAATATTAGAATATTTTGGTTTTAATTTATTTAAAGTTTCAGTTTTATTTGTGGTTTGATATCGTTTCTGTTCGTTTGACTGTTTTCGTTAGATAGTTTGTTATTTTACTTGCTTTTACAGGTGAAACTTGTTAGTGTACCTGTATGAACAGACATATAAATCACTATTTCAGATTAATATAAAGATCAGATTTTAAATAATAAAACACGATCTATATCAAACTTTAGAATAGACTTGCTTTTTCTATGAACACAAAAACTGAAGTCATTTTATAATCCCTAGTTTACGTAGTTTACCTATAACCTCTTATTGCCACATCTTCTCTTTCTATCTGGAGCTATCTTAAAAGTTGACGATCAATCCAGTTGTATCTGTTTTATTGGAATTCGATGATATAATAACTTTCACCAGTCCTTGTATTGTGTATTTTAGCTTATAGTCGGTTTTCTGGGGCCTTAAGGCGTGATACAATTTTGTTTCTTCTGTACACAGATGGGCTGAAGTGCATTAATACAAGGCTAAACAGTAGCTAAAAAAATAAAGTGTGTGAATAAGATATATTTCTGTTGTTTTTGTTGTTATTATTGTTGTTGTCATTGTTATTATTGTTGTTGTCATTGCTATTTTTTTATTGCACAATACAATATTTGTAGTTCTTTTGCTTTCAGTGATAATGTGTTTATTATAATGTATATTATGCTTACCTTTTAACAGAATATTAAGTTTATTTAATAAATTGAAATACTGTATTTCATTATTTTAATATTTGATATTCATTGAAAACAAAAAGCATGGATTACTTCTGGATCAGCGTGCCTCTGGCAACTACATAATGCCCGTAATATTTACTAAACGTCAGAGAAAAGCATTGAAGCTTAGTTTTGGGTAGCAGCCTGTTTCTTGCTAACGTATGACGTGAACGTTAAGTAAATATATTATAAGTTATTGCATTTTGAAAGATGTGCTCACTACAAATTCATCTGCTGTACGACGCTATTTGGTTGTTTAATAGTTATAAAAATTAAAGAACTGAATTAAAATCAGATTTTAGGTTTATATTTTTAAAATTATGAAACCACGATTTTTATTGTATAGTTATAAAATATCTCACTAACAGTAAGAGATCGATTTACTGTACCTTACATGCTACATAAAATAACTTCGACTGTGTCGTATAACCGCTCGTTAGTAATGCAGAGCATCAAACGTTTCAAGTTGATATTGTAATATTTCAGAACTCTACTTGAAGAGTATGAGTAGCATTACGACTTATATTGAACTACAACATACTAGATCATGTTAGTATTCAACCTCCATTCTAAAAAAATCATCACGTATTTTAGTCAATTTTTAATACATTCTGTATGAGGGTATAATTATTGTCTTATCTGTGGGTTCACTTCATAACTCTTTGTATGCATGTTTATGTGTATAGCTGTGTATATGGTGTAGTTGCATATGTGAACTGTTGTATGGTGAATGTATTTCTGATGTATTTACTGGCTTCGAAACGTATTTACTTTGAACTTTCAATAAAATCTAACATATGGACAATTACAATATTTAGATTCGAACTTTATTAAAGATAAGATTACGCCAACGTTCACAAGCTCAGGCAAGACTAAGTTTTAAACTGTTAATTTTGTTTGCGAAAAGAAGTCAAGAAGGAGAAAATGGGAAAATAAATAAAGAAATTATATTCTTCAATATTTTAAAATACCAAATATAGCGACTGTATCTCTTAAGGAAGACAACGGAAAAACCCCTCAATCATTATTTCTTGGGCATGTTTCGAAGAGAAAGTTACTTCCTCCAAGAGAATCTTTTGTCGAAGATTTTAGTATTTCTAGAGGTGATATGTAAATTTCGACTGTTCGTTTATTTTAACGATAGTTTAGAGAAATCATTCTATGAGATATGTTATATATGTGAAACTTATATAGTGGTGTTCATCCCTCGTTCACCAACATTTTATCGTCCTTTAAAACACAGTACTGATCACACATAAAACAAAGTTATGCATGGATTTCTAATAGCTATTTTTTTAGAGTACATAACTAAAGTTGTTGTATACAGCTTGATTTGAAACTACTTGTCTACATTCCAGGCTGCCAGTTATTACATTTTCGTAATGTCAAATATATATACTTCCTTGTTCTTACTTGTATTTACTATGGTCTAAATAGTAAGGCAATTTATCAAAACTGTACGAAGAAAGAGGCGGGTGACTACATATATATATATATATATAGTCTACAGTGAACACAAAAATTCTAAATCACAAAAAATACATTCCTTATAGCAATCCATCAGTGCCACAACAGAGAGTATCAACGCATTCTTTCTTATTGTTCAAAGTGATTTAACGCCCAGAATGAACAAAGTATATAGAATATCTTTACAAAGTTAGCAAAGTTTTAGTTGTAAACAAGAATAAGAAAACAGCCATTGTAATAATGTTAAGCTAAACGACTTATACTTCTTATTAAAAGGAAAAATCAACTAATTAAATAATTGATAAAATGATTGTGTCTGTTCTGTTTAAAAATAAACTGAACTATTTCTAAGTTAAAATTGTATAAGTACAGAGAGTACACCTACATTACATGAAACTATAATGGTATTTTTTTCTCTTTGAAATATTAATTTAATATAGAGATTTGAAACTAATCTACAGTGATCATACTTGTGTGAGCATCTATGTTTAACAGTGATGGATAACATCAGTTACTTTAAAAGGTTAGTAAGTTATAATAATACTTCTCCTACTTACAGCTTAGATAAATTCAGCCCTTTAAACTTAGCTAAGCAGTATGACTTATTAAACTTCATTTTAGCCTTCTCGAAACCCATTCCTTGGTTATCCAGTTTCAGATTAAGAATTTTGCAATTTTAGAAGTAAAAGTGTAAAACAAAGGTCATGAAAGATTCTGCTTATATTAGTCAAGATAGAGACTCATTATAACTGTGTTCAACTTTAATGGAAATAAATTATCATAATGTGTTAGTATTTCTTAAAAATACGTACTCGAACAACAACCACTAAATACATATGCAAACATACAAGTATTTGTATATATATATTATTTATCTAACTCTAAGCATTAGAGTTTATTTGATTGAAAAGTCATTTAGTCTTGGTATTATATTTCAACGTCTGTTTTTTAAAGAATACTTAAATCTGTCGATATTGGTGAAAAATCAGTTCTAATTTTATTCTTGACAAAAGCTTAAGATTCTTTCAAACCGAGATAAAGGTCATCTGATGATCCCCTGTTTTACAATCAATCATGTTTTCTTCGAATCCGCCGTCATCTGATTTGTTTTAAGCGTGCCTTGCTTATTATATAAAACTGAACATGAGGGGTTTCCATTGAACTTATTCTTTCTCTATTTAGCCATGGAAAGCCCAGTAACTAATTTGCAGAATATCGGTGTGTCGAATAAGGTTTTTAATTTGCAGAATATCGGTGTGTCGAATAAAGTTTATTAGTTTGCAGAATATCGGTGTTTGTCAAATAAGGTTTTTAATTTGCAGAATATCGATGTGTCGAATAAAGTTTATTAAATTGCAGAATATCGGTGTGTCGAATAAGGTTTTTAATTTGCAGAATATCGGTGTGTCGAATAAAGTTTTTAACTCAAAATTTTACAGATTACAAAATCACCCCCCCCCCCTATTTGTTACGCCCTCTTTCAACCTTATAAATGTTGAATAGAAATGTCAAATTATTTTGAAAGTTGTTTTTGGAACTTCGACAACACATAGAAGCAAACTATTACGATTCTATCGTTTTTCGTCTACCCTGATATTTTAGATAACTAAAGAAAATTAAATATAAGGATTATGGCTCTTTACAGTGTCTTATCATGGGTATATAATAACGACTTCAATCTTATTAATGCCGCTAAGTTCATACATCTTTACTAATATTTTATTTATCTCTCATACACTTATACAAAACAAAACACCTTACCTTGTTCAATTAATAAACTGACTTATTTCCAGGTGGCTTGTTTGTCAAGGTAAAAACGTTAAATATTAATAGATTAATAACAGAACAAACAGATAACCATGAACGAAGAATCAAATACGTGTACAGCATAACGTGCAAGTGAAAAAAAAAGGTAGCAGGCTTGCACTTGTAGCTGACTACAAATATAATATTTATATATATCATACTGTGAATAAAACCGACAACAGCAGGGAAGAAAACAAAATATATTTGATCTGAGCACTTTTCTAGAGGAATTTATTTACGGATTATGTTTCACAAAATGATAAATTATATGAATGATTAATGGATATCTATAATATCGTATTAACGTAGTGCAGGAAAATCTTTAAAATCAATTAAGCTTACAGCATAGATCTGCATGTATGCAAGGAGAAGGTACATATATTTTTACTGTTTTGTATATAGAATATGTATGTAGTTATCCCTGAACTTCAGACACACTCACTGACTGGCTGCTTCAGGGAGTGGGGGCGGGGAGGCTATGATGTCACCAAAGACGATGAAGTCATAGTTCCATAAAGTGTCACCATAGGGTGCGTTGCAAGGCCATCATAACAGGCGACCATGACGTCAAAGAGGATGTCATTATAGTTCCACAAAGTGTCACCAGAGAGGCGCTATCTTGGCAGACATGACAGGCGGCCATGACGGACGATTATGTCATAGTTCCACATTGACACTAATTTATTAATTCTATGTTTAATTGCATTTCCTGACCATTTATATGTAAATCATCCTAAAAGAGATGCTTAACACTAATTCATTAATTCTATACATTACCTGACCACTTATATGTAAAACGTCTGGAAAAAGACGTTTATTTAAATATCATGCAATAATTAAAATTTACTGTTTCACTTTATGATATTCATATAACTTAACCAATTAATTCATTTACACGTGTTTTACAAAGGTGGATGGTGTTCTACATGTACATTGTATTACTAAAGAAAATTGTTTTTCAATGTTTCTTAACCTGCGATTACGTCATAAGTGTCCAAAGTAAAACTATTATTTAATGATAAAACTATTATATATGTCAGTTTTTCTCACACATTCATTTGAACAAAACAATTATCTGTCATGAAATAATTTTACTATACCTAATGTTTATATATATATATATATATATTAAATGAATTAACATACATTTTTCATTTTTAATAAACTTTGTAATAAATCAGTTTGCAACATAATAGATGTGATTAGTCACTGTTATAGAATAACAACATTTACCTTTCTTTTTAATAAATCTTTGAGGACTAAACTTTCTTCTACGCTAGGTCCCGGTATGGCCAAGTGGCTCGACTCGCAATCTGCGGGTCATGGGTTCGAATTCCCATCCCACCAAACATGCTCGCCTATTCAGCCGTGGGGGCGTTATATTGTGACTGTCCATCCAACTATTTGTTGATAAAAGAGTAGCTTAAGAGTTGGCGGTGGGTGATGATGACTAGCTGCCTTCCCTCTAGTATTTAACTGCTAAATTAGGGATGACTAGTGCAGATACCCCTCATGTAGCTTTGCACAAAATTCAAAACAAACAAACAAATCTTCTATGCTAGAGATGCAACTTACATCACACACATGTTCAAAACCACGCCCTCCATTGGCACAGTGTCATGTCTGCGGCTTTACAACACTAGAAACCGCAGAGCACAGATAATCCATTGTGTAACTTTGTGCTTAACTTCAAACAAAATCAAAACCACAGTTTCAAGTAGGTGCTACAAAATATTTGTGTTCTTTCTAAATGATGTCACAAATACTGAAAGCATACAATCACCATATAACACTTCACCCGTTTACAGATAAAGCTATGTCGGCCTATTACTAAGAAGAAAGGGGACTGATAGAATTGAAAGTTCAGTTTGGTCACAGTCTGACGTGTTTGATATTCAAGGCTCCTGATGGCTTGGTCTTAGAAAATATACAGGACAGAAGGTCACGTTTAGTAATATTTTTGACATTTAATGTCTTATCAGACAAAGATTAGTTAGCTTGACGTCAGTGATGTGTGTGTGTGTGTGATATTTCATAATAGTGTTTAGACAGTTTCAATGTTTTACGAAATTATATAGAAAATTGATGGATACACAGTAAGTCATGCATTTATTATATTTAGTTGTAGCAAAAAGAATTAGTCTCATTCAAATATTGGATAATAGGTATCGTTGACATGTGAAAGCAAAACAGCAGGTGTCGTACGAAACATTTTCTGAAATAAAATATTTAGAAATTTATCAAATACTTTCACAAGAGTTGTGCATGTGAAAGAAGTTTGAAGGTGTGCTTCGTAGTGGTCAACGACCTGATCGTGCAGAAAAACAATTGTACATTATCAATCTAGATATCAGTCATAAATCTGGTAGCCACTGGTTCTGTATCTACATTTTTCGAGATGAAAAAAGAGAATATTTTGATTCATTAGGACCTCCACATAATCTCAAGATAAGAAGATTCATCAAGAACTGTTGAACATAAATGAACAACAACAAAAATACTGTAAGAAGCGTGTTCATCTGTGTATGTGTGTGTGTGTGTGTGGAAAATATTGTATATATTATACTTATTATCATTGTCTATATATGTCCAAGAAAGTTCAGTCCTCAAAGATTTATGAAAAATGGTAAGTGTTGTTATTCTATAATAGTGATTAATCACATTATTAAATAGCAAAATGATTTTCTACAGAGTTTATAAACTAGATGTTAAAATCAAAGTTAGTGAAACATTCGTTATATATGTATAGAAAGTTTGCAGCTCACGTGTTTTGAAGTTAAATTGACTGAACATGTCACAATGAGCCAGAGTGATATGTCTCCATCATGGAGTTCATGATGTTCCATCAAATGTTGAAAATATACATTTAATAATATATTGTATCACTACCTAATGTGAAAGAACTATGTTTACTGACTTTTAAATTCAGTGATATACGAAAATTCTAGTTACCTTATGATGATCATTACATTTATATAGAAAATATATGATTTGGATGTGTACTATATATTTCGATTAATTAAAGAGGTAATGTTGAAAGTAATTTGATAAAACTGCCTTTAGCAATGGTAAACTGAAATTTGAAGTAGCAAAAATAGCTCTAATTTCTCCATTTAACGAACGTAGAAAACAATTCATTAATATATTGGAACATATTTTATTTCACAGAATTTTCTTTGGGGAAAATAGTGCAACAGTAGCTGCTTAGCACATGTTGTGCCAAATTTACCTAGTTTAAAGGACCTGGGCACCTATTAACTGACCCTTCCATACAGCTAACATTATTTACTGTCTAAATGTATCACTAGTGGATGTTTTATATAAAGTATACCAAAAATAATAAGTAATAGTATATATGTAAATTTTAATTTCTTACAGATATTTGTATTAGTGTGTGAAAATTGTTTTATGAGTGTAACTGTCAGCGTAACACCAATGTTTCGATCAAAAGTATTTCTCTAGAAGGGGCCATGACACTAAATTGGTTTAGTCAAAATATGTTCCTTAAAGATCTGTTTAACATCTATTTTCATGAAGATTGTTAGTGTGTAAAATTAATATCACAAAGTAAAAGTTTATAAATACCAAATGTTTCCTTCAGCCACTTATTGTGACTATTATTTTCAGTTGGAGTATTTATGTAGAAGCAAATAACGTTACAGCATATTATGCTCTTCAGATTATGTTATTTACATTCTTATATAGAGACTTAATTTGAAATTTCACTTTTTAACAATTTTAATTTTTAATGGTACTAGTTTTTAACTAACTTAGGTAATCCACACATATTGTAATCCTTCATAACACATGTGTTTCGTTTGATATTAGTTTCATTCCTTCTTATAATGATATACTTTTCATATTTTATTATGCAGAAGTTTTATCTCCTCTGGGAATATTACTTTTGTAGATTTTTCTGACTTTACAGCAAATCCTCCCCAACATTTGACCCAAACTTCTGAGCTTGCCATTGAAACGATAGTAGAGAATACACACTGTATAAAAGTATCCTTCCAATGAAGAGATATATCGAAGGATATGTCGCCACAGTGATAATATATGAAAAGATTTCTCGATTCTTAGAACATAAATATTCCATACCTCATGCGTTTCAACCTATTACCAAATTTAGAATATCTTGTATCGGGCATTAGTTATTTCAGAGATTTACTTTGAAAAAGCTAGAGCATTGTGCTTATTACACCTTTGTAAGCTGAAAATCCGTCTTGATTGTTTTAATTACTTATGGACGAACAGAAAGCACATCTGTTTTTCTATCAGCAAGATCCATGCTCGATTCCAAGTCACTAACACCACACAAATAGTACTAAGGATTTCCCTAAACACGAAGAGATTAGCGAGCAAAATGTAGGATAGAACATGTTAGTAATTAATAGCTATAAATTAATAGGAAATTCATCAGACTTAAGTGATCATATAGACTGTTAATTACGAAAACGTTAGTTGTTTTTTTCTTTTACTGTTGAAAGAGTCAATTTATATTTATTTGAGCAAGTTTCTTTGCATTAGAGGTTTTGTTTTGATGCACGTTGACGAACTGTTATTGGTATCTGGTAGCTACTGTAGACATAAATGATGATTAAAATTAAATAAATAATTTAGTACGTCCGATAAGAATACGTTAGATAAAGTAAATCATGCTAATATTAATAATATTTTAATAACATTTATCATGAAACAATTGCGCCCTAATAGATTACAAAGGTAAGCTGTTTTTGTTGTCATTGTTTTTATTTTTTTTCATTTACTAGTTTTCTTTGGTAGGTCAGCAATAAGTTTACATACTTACATCGCTAAATGCCGGAGTTCTATTCCCTGCAGTAAACAGAACACGTATAATCCATTGTGTAGTCTTGCGGTAAAAAAACCTTCATATCTTATTTCCTCACGTTTAATTAGTACCCTAATTATATGTTGGAACACTGAAAGATGGGTTTACTTCTATTCATAATTAATCCAATTCTTGTAACACAACCACCAATTTTGTGAAACATTTTACTAAATATCTTGTGTATTTTTTGCATTTATGTACTTTCCATTGTGTACGGGTTGAGCGCGGCTCACTAACTAGTATGCTGGACCGTGGCTCGCGTCTCGTTACTGCCAAAAACATCGCGCTCCGCACGTTGTGGGCATAAGTGCGTTATAATTGTGAAGGTCAAATCCTACTAATCGTTCTGGTAAGAGTTGGCGGAGGGTGGCGTTGACTAGGTGCCTTCCCTTTACTCCATCACTTTAGAATTAGGAACGGCTAGCTCAGGTAGCCTCCGTGTAGCTTTGCGCGAAATTGAACAAATAAACCATCATTTATTGGCTAAATTCATATTAACTAGTATGAAAGGAATGCTTATTAATGGTTAAGAATTGAAAACTTTATTATTGGAAAATAGTTAAAATTATTAACATAGTTTGTTTTAAAGAGAGCAAGCCGTAAGTTACTGCAAGTAAAGAAATATTTGTTAAAAATTATCATTAGCCATATAGTGATGTAATTCCAAACAAACTACCGTAAACAATATTTTACTTTTAATATAGCCTATTAGAAGCACTTCGAACTGTTTCTTCTTACATACTTAGAGATTCGTTGTATTCGGTCGTCAAGAAATTAATGTCGCTATTTTTTAGATGAAAAACCCGAACAACTTATTCATCAAAACAAACATTTATTAAATAAATAGTCTCCATTCTTATCGATGATGCTTTTCCATCTTACAATCAGTTGTTAATGCCCTGATTAAAG
>NW_013665627.1:931165-1014306 GCF_000517525.1 Limulus polyphemus
TGTGTTGCCTTGGGTTAGACTCTACAAGCGTTTTCAGAGCATCAATATCAATTCCAACGTGTCAAGAGATCCTTTTAAGACTTAATGTAAAATGTACGAGAAATTACGGCACATTTTTGAAAATTTG
This sequence comes from Limulus polyphemus, assembly GCF_000517525.1. Classification (NCBI taxonomy): domain Eukaryota; kingdom Metazoa; phylum Arthropoda; class Merostomata; order Xiphosura; family Limulidae; genus Limulus; species Limulus polyphemus. Next base: position 931,293 of record NW_013665627.1, read on the forward strand.
ACTATATTTCTTTGTATAAAGTATTTATTAGGGGTGACTATACCCAACTGCAAAGCAAACATGTTTTTAAAATAGCATGAAAAGCTATAGGCACAGAGAACGTGGATGCATTCACACCTTAGGAAAAGAGAAAAACAGTTGCTCCCTACCAGTTTTATGAGATTTTTTTGACAAACCAAAGAAAAGATTTGTTTTTAAAAAACAAAAATGAGATTCATAACAATTTATTCTGGATTTGTAAAGAGCTTATTTTAGCATTCTATTAATTAGCCCCTAGTGGCAAAGCGGTAAATATGACGGTTTATAACGCTAAAAACCAGGATTCGATACTCGCGGTGGGCATAGTACAGATAACCTATTATGTAACATTGTGCTTAACTAGAAACAAGCAAGCAAACACATCTATTAAATTATATATCAGTTAAAACGAATTTCCTAAATAGAATACAATAAGATTCTTAGACCACTCAAAACTACTAAGTAAAGTTTAACTGAAAGGCAAATCACTTAAATTAGATCACTTTTAGCAAAGTTCTCTAGATTCTCCCAAATAAACATTTACTTTATGCCATTTCAGTAAAATATTAAACTACTTAATTCATACGCCTTATGATGACATGTTTATTTGGGATACTTGCATGTAGGTGGGTGTGGTCTAATAGTTAGCGTATCGGATAGAGTTCCGAGGGTGTCGGATCCAAGGCCTAATGCTACCAAACACGCTTCACAGTTGCAGCTGTGGATGCGTATTAAGAGTGACAATCAATTCCGCTATTCGGTTAAGAATAGCCTTTCAGGCAATGGGTGTTACCGATTGATCATTTAAACAAACACGTTGCAAGTAAGTCCATAGGCGGAGTAAACGGAGAGAGGCACTGATGGTACCTGCCCTAACTTTTGACTCAGTGATGAAATTCCCCTTTAACTAGAGAATACAGACTTTTGTATAATTACCAGGAAAAGTCATTGTTTCAACATAGCAAAAAAGGTGCCACAGTCGTTGATGCCTCTCAGTTCAAGTATGTTCGCCGCCTATGAGTAAGTTTAATGGTCTACAGAGAATTTGCTCAAGATCCAACATGGTGGAGTAAGGTCTAACTGTATGTCTAAAACATCATTCAAAATGCTGTCGAAAATCGTGCATAGCGAGAAAAAAAAAAGGAATGGCTTGGAAATTGAAAATGCTTTATTGTATATTTGTGTTTCCACTAGTGACCTCTTGAAAACAATTTACCCGAAAGGGAGCCAAAGACCGCCTGGAGGGTTCACCTGTTTTTACCACTATACAGTAGTGTGTTGTCTGTCAGTCAGTCAGTAGAAAATAAAATGGAGATGCTTGAAGTTACAATTTTACTGTCGTGACGTCAGTAAAACGTGCGCATGCCATGAATCACGTGAAGAATTATGCAGTCTGTAGGCTACAACACAACATGACCTATGAACTTCAAAAGCATATATTTGTTACTCTTAATTTTGGTTTCATTTATTCTTGAAACAGAACACTTTCAAGGACCCTGCGGAATTACATCTAGATTCTACGGTCATATATCAGGGAGTTACTGGTACGTACTCACCTCTAAAACCATTACTGTCTTAATCAAAACAACTTCAAATTTCAGTCGCTCTACTATTTCAATCTTATAAGTGTGGTTTATTTATTAGTGTGTTTCTCTTTCTTCTTTTTGTCTTTCATTGTCAATAACATGACTTGAATCACTTTTAATAAGTTCTTTAATGAAATTACGAAAGAGTATACTTCAGTTCTCAAAATATTTTTTCAGAATTCATTAATATCTTAAAACAAATATTTTTTGTATTACTCTGAACACATTATTATATTAAATCATTTCCTTTAACAATTCTTATATCACAGCTTTCTGTAGCGGAAGGTATAACAAACTTAAAGCCAATCTGCCTCGAACACTCTTTCAAATGAAAGATTCAGGAAATGTTTATATTCTCAAAAGCAATAAAACATAAAATTGCTCGCCTGAAGACACACAGTGTTTGATTTGACGACAAAGTATATCCTCTTTCTTTCCACACTTGGAAGAGGCGGTATTGTTTGAAACTATAGTCCAATCGCATAAATGGCCGTAAACATAATTTATCATAGTTTTGCTTTCTGATTCTGATAAAATGGGTTCTTATAACAAGGAAGTAAATCTCTAATTGTGGTTTTTAATTAATTATTCTTTCGTATAGAAAAATTCGAAGCAGCTTTTCAGCAGTTTCATTTCAATTACTAAATATTAAAATGCTGGCTTTTAGACAAAATTCTAAAAAGCACGTTCAGCTGATCTATTCAAAAAACGAATAAAAAGAAAGAATACGAACTGTCTAATCGAAGAATTAAAACCAAAACCTAACTCTATATAAAATGACTTATTTATATTTCGTGCGTTACGAAAAATGACTGTTTTTGTTTTAAACTTGTTATTGTTTTTTTTTAACGAAAGCTACACGATTGGGCTATCTGTGCTCTGTCCACCGTCGAAAATCGAGCCCCGAATTTTATAATTCTAAGTCAATAAACTTACCATTTACCCACCAGGTGTTGTTTTGTTGTTGTTTGGGTGGGTTTTGAATTTCGCGCAAAGCTATAAGAGGGCTATCTGCACTAGCCGTCCATAATTTAGCAGTGAAAGACTAGAGGGAAGGAATCTAGTTATCACCACCCACCGCCAACTCTTGGGCTACTCTTTTACCAACGAATAGTGGAATTGACCGTCACATTTTAATGCCCCCACGGCTGAAAGGGTGAGCATGTTTGGTGGGACGAAAATCCGACTCCCAGATTGTGAGTCAAGCACCCTAACCACCTAGCCATTTTATAGCGCTTAGTGGAGGTTGTGTCTTAGTCTAGGTATATATTTGCCCATTGTTATGTATTATATACAGAGAATTTAGTTACACAAAAACTATAAATGCTCACTGTATTCTCAAACAAATCTCCACGACAATCTCCAGCTGCTGCTTAACATTTACATCTCGAACTAATGCGAGCAAATAGTCAAGAGCTACAATAAATCATCATGAACTGTATGAGCTAGCTACTAGCTATGCTTATTATCATTACAATGTATATAGTTAGTTAGTATATCAAGTAATCATTTGCCCATAGTTGAATACAAAAAAGACAGCAAACGAAATGAATACAAAATTGTGAATTTAAAAACCTACAAATAGGGATCGTGAAAAACGTAAATGAACAATGTTGGAAATACTGTAGATATTATTTACTCAAACTACAAATCCATATTTTTACTCCACCAAATGTGATTCTAGGAAACAGCATTGAGCCAAAATAGGGTTTTGTAGTTTGAGTAAATAATGTCTACAGTATCCCCCATCCGTGTTTGCTTACTTTTTTACGATTCCTAGTTGCAGGTTTTTAAATTCCCAATTTTTTATTTATCTTATAAGAACTTGTCTAATATATGTCAGTGAATCAATCATAATAACTTTTTCGTAATTGGTTGTGCTTCTTACACACTTAAAACTTCAAAGAACAAATTTGGGTAAGTCTGGATGCAAGGGATGTAAGCTGATGCGCTTCTATGAAGTATTTTAAGAATCATGATTTATAGTACCTTTCATACTTAATATAATACGATACGCTCATTAAATAGACAGCTAAGTTACTTCTAATTTAACAAATATTACCGCGACAAATTGCTATAGTGGAGAAATTCCTAATTTAAAGTAACGTTTTGGTTTACTACTAACGTTAAAGAGGATCCCACATATGCAATCTTAGTCTTAAGCTGACATAGATACACATTGTTATTACTATTTTTACACTTTTCTAACATGTTTTAAACATAGATGAAAGTCCAGCAGATTAGTCTAGAATACTTACGTCTATGTTTTTTTCTTAATAAATTATTCTTAGCTATTTCGGACACGTAGGCTACAGGATGGTTTTTATGCCGGGAAATTGTGAATAACTTAGGTTTTATAATTTGTATAACGTCAGACATAGCAGCTATATATATATATATTGCCTCGTCGTGTAATGTGAGTAATCATTCGATTCTCCTCATTAGCGCTAGGTCTAATCTCACTTACAAACGAATAAATGAAATTATGTGATGATTCTAGTATTTTATGAGCAGTCCTTTGTGCGAAACAACGGTCGGGAGAGCAATTATTTTGCTACAAAAGATTTAAATGATAAGGACATTGTAAGAGATCGTATAATTGTGGTATTATAGATGAATAAATCCTAGAAGAAAAAAAATTTGAAATAAGATTATTGCATAAGGAGCTATTACATTTTTCAGTACTATAATGTAGTATTAAGATTACGTCTATAATTAAAGTGAACTGCCTAGGAAAAAACTGTGTGTTCAAAAAATATGATTAATTGATACAATATCTCATTTTGAAGTTGAGTTATTAACCTATACAACTGTAATAACGGGTTTGGCTTGATGTAACCTAATGACTTCTGAAGAATGATGAATCAATTTAATGTTTTTTGTAAAATGACTCCTTTGTATCACAGTCTAGGCAGCTAAATTACACAATTATTTTACAAATGAAGTTATGGCATAATTAATTTAAAAATATATATTGGTTAAAAAAAGCTAGAAGTAAAGAAATCTTCCTGGCCAACTTCATAATAAAGAGGGAAATATACACATCACTGAGAAGTTTGTCTCTTACATCGTTTTTCACAAATGTTTTTCAAAAGTTAGATAAAGTTAAAAACTAGGGAGTCTGGAAATAAAGTTTCCGAATAAATAGAGAAGTGAAAAAAGTAAACAAAAGTCGATAAAAATCAGAGATACAGTGGTTTACATGGATATGTTATCTCTGGGCTTACTTTCCTTATTAATTGTGATATTGGTGGGTCCCTCCCCCCCTAGAAAAGCCCTCTAGTAGTTCAAAAGTAAGTTTGGAGGCTTATAACGTTAAAATTGGGTTTCGATATGAGCGCTACACATGTAGCCTATTGTGTAGCTTTGTGCTTAACAACAAACAAACCCTCAGATAATATATAAAGAAACTGTTTCTATATTTGTCTTTAATGAGTATTTTATTACTCTTATAATAAGTGATAGTTTTTAACCACATGAAATGTGTATGCTGAGGTTTTAACAGTTACAAGGCTTCTCTTCGAGTATGGGAGAGGTGTAGCCTAATGATTAACATATAGAGCTGCGGATCATAGGGTTAACGATTCGATAAGTGATGCTACTGAATATGCTCTTAGATGTGGTTGCGGTATAAAATTGACAGAGACGATCCCGTCATTTAGTTAGTAGAGAGGAACATGGCCCTTATGGCAGCAAATCTTCCTGCTTGATTTCCTTCCTTCTGATGAGGAGTTCAAAATTAGGGACACCTATACGTAAACCCTAGGTATTTATGATATGGGCGTGTAACTCGCGTGCCGTTCATCTTGAAAATTGAAATCGCGATCCCATTTCTCTTCACATGTATAGAAGAACTTGTTACATAATGTTTTAATACCAGTACAATAATTATATCATAATTTCAAAAGTTTGGGAGCTATAATAAACACTTCATATTTTATTGTCACATTATTATTATTAATTATTATTGTTTGATGAGACAATAAACAAGAAGTTTAAATAACGTGTGTGTGTGTGTGTGTGTTTTTTATAGCAGAGCCACATCGGGCTATCTGCTATGTCCACCGAGGGGAATTAAACACCTGATTTTAGCTTTCTAAATCCGTAGACTTACCGCTCTCCCACAAGATAACCTTTAAAGTACATCTTCTCAGTATTAGACTAGAATAAATGTAATAATTTGAAGTGCTGAGAATAAATAGGTATTTTTATTTCCATTCATTCTCGACATTTTCGTAATATGCTGTCGTCTAAAGTAAAAACTGATACCGCACTGAACGCTTTACCTTTTATGTATTTTTTTACAAAGCTGTATTTCCTGTTGATACGAATTTTACCAAGTCTTTACCAGTTATATACATATACGCGATGTTTCATGATTGAATATATGCTCCTATTTAATGCTGATGATTTCCACATGACTTTATTTATACGCCAAACATTTTTACCACTATATTTCTTGGGATACTTAAAAAAGACAATATTTATTCGTAATCAAAATCCGTATCTTTCTCGCTCTTTTCTAAATCCATGTCGTACTGCTTTACCACTAGTACTTTAACATATTTATTCCACTGTCTGTCATATTTTTGTCGTTTTCTTTTAACGTGAATTGATGATCTAAAAATATCCGATTATTTTATGATTTTTATATCGATTAGAAGAATGGTTTACCTGCTAACATTGTTTTTCACTTGGTAAAGAAGGACTTACAAAATCTACGGTAAAATGGACAATCTCGGTAACAAAACACAAGTAGTTCAGGCTTGGAACGTCACATGAGATGCACAGCTTGTGAAAGTCACCATAAATGTTAGCATGTTACCGAAAAACTGTTTTTATACTAGATGTAATGTAAACGGTTTCGACCTTTCTTTCAATATAACAAAAAACCACTTAAAATATTTAAAACATTGGAAAACTGAAAAATAAATATTAAAGATATCCCAATAACTTTACTGTATCAGCTATACTTCAGTGTAATTTTATCAAAAGCTGTATATACATTTCTATAACAAAAATGTGAGAATTCCATCTTTTAACTTTCTTCATGAGCGCGAATCATGAACAGCCCAAAACTTATACCGAGAGATAAAATGTTTTCTAAGTTATTTTAAGGAAAACATACAAGTGCAATCAATATTTCATTATTAAAAGTGATAATCGACACATTTTATAATAATTTCCATGAACCGTCTATTCTAATATATATATATAACCCTTAAGACGTTTATATTTTTTCTGCGGAAAAGGAAATTGGGCATTTCTATAGAATGTAATCCTTTTCTTTTATACATTATTTACCGAAATTTACATTTAGTGAGCTCAATTTTATTTGAATATTTAACAAAAAAATACCCTATAAAATATAGAACAATTTGAAATTATATCCGAGTTGGTTCAAAGTACACGCATTTTACGTCCGACCTCACAAATCAAAATTAGGAATATTACTAATAAAATACGTACTAACTTAAGCATTGTTTTAGTAACTATAAGATTCTTTTAATATGATATTTATATAAAATCCGCCCGAGTGCTTTAATTTACGTTTCATATTCTAATTTTGTTTTAGCTGATAATTTAATAAAAGTTTAGGAATTATTTCTCTGCATTTATTTAGTATTTACAATTCTAAACACAAAAAAGACATTTCTATGAAGATGAATGATTAAAGTTAATAAAACATAGAGAGAAAATTTTGGATTGTAGTCTTCGTATAATGGTTGGACACTCACGTAGCATTTCCAAATGTAAATATAACTTCATACCTTCCAATTGCGAATATTCAAGTTGCCACAGATTCGTCTATAAGAGCTATTTCTTAGCCTTACTGTAAAATAATTGCGTTTTTATAAAAAGCACTTAAGAAACCTTGCAATGTTCCTTTTTAGTTTTCTTTCCCATGTCAGAATTTAAAATATATATGTATATAACTTTCCTTTTTGCCAATTGTCAAATATAAAGGCTATCAGTTATATTTCTTAAGGGTATAAGTATATACTATGTTGTTGTTGGGCTTAGGATTCGTTTACAGTAGGTGTCTGTGACTTGTTAGCGATAAATTCAACGATGATTAAACAGCACGCACTTCACTTGTTTTCAAAATAATATATATATTCACAACAAGTTGACGTGTGTACATTAAACTCTTCAGCACATTACGGACATATTATAAATACTGTATATATGTAGTTCTCTCCTTCTTGTCAAATATCCATTTAGGCTTATTCAATTACTTTAGAATTTCAGTTGACAAGCCGTCTTCTCTATTTCTATCGCACTAGTATTCTCTGTGGTTCACTTACAATTGTGACGCGAGTTACCACAATCGTTTGGTCTTCTTTATTTTGAAGATCCTCTGTTCCTTTTGTCAAAGTGCACTCAGGCTGATTCAATTACTTTAGAACCACGCTTTGACGGAATAACATTATTTTTCTTATCTTTTTTTTCTACTGTTAGTTCACTCTAACATATTAAACGTCAGGCCTATGTCAATCGTTAGGCCTATCTCTTTTACGGTAGTTAACTTCACATCAACTTCATTCTCTTTTGCTACTATCTGTCTGCTTCTGTCTGTCTGCTTCTTCCCGCTCGTCTCATGTTACTTGTATCTTTATTACCTAATTGTCTGTCCGACTTCTATATTCTTGAGGTCAATATATTGCATGTGACGTTCAATTTTCTTAACATCAATGAATTATTAACAAAACTTCCTATAATCATCTGCTTTTAACTCTTATTATAACAAAAAGTAAACAATAATAAAATATTCACTCACAACACTATATTAATAAATAATATCTGAACGAAACATTCTTTTAGATCCTGGCATCATAGTTCATAGATGGTTCGACCTTTTATGGAAAATATAAAATCTGTAGCATATTAAGGCTTAAACTTCTCATAATTCATTTGTGCATTTTATTTTCTTGTGTATCCCTCATTGAGTCAGCGGTAAGTTTACGGACTTACAACGATGAAACTAAAGGTTCAATTCCATGTGTTGTACAGAGCCCAGATATTGTTCTGCTTACCTTGGAGCTAAACAATATAAACGAAATTTCCTTGTGCATTGCTACTATGCCATATTTTTATAAAACTTACTTGTGAGGCACTGCAGGTGTATCGTCTGATCAATGACATATAACTAACGGTTTTTAGCAGGCGCACTCCTTCTAATGGTTTTTGGGGTTTTATATAAAACGTCTCAAGTTTCTGTTAGTATTAGAGGAGAGTTTTTTTTTTTTAGAAGTTTAGTTTAGTTTAGTTTTTGAATGGCTATTTCAGACAGAGATTTCTGTATCGAACTCGAAAGAGTGTTTGAACCTAGATATTAATCGTAGGTTTTTGTTATAAGCTATCATTAGCTTTTTGTTTACGACTCTAAAGAGTTTTTGTAAGTTCAAGAATTAGTCTTAACTTTTGTAAACCTTGTGGATTTTGAGAAACTGTTGAAAACCGTTTTTGAAAATATCGACAAGTTTTGGTGCAGTTGACATTGGAACATTGAACTTTTCGTAACCGTACATTTAGTGTGAATTGGAACTTTGAATTTACAACCTGAAGCTGAATTTCAACATACTACGTTTTGAAATGATTTTATTTTTTGTATTGTACCCTTTGGTACATTATTGTATATAAGTTAATATTTGTGTTGGTGGCTTTTTTAATATTATATCTATAAAACTACAAAATTGCAGAGTTGTCAGTTTTTTGTTTTATACGTATTTCAAAGTACAGTAATACGAGATCGTAACAGTACTTTGTAAAGAATTTTTTATTAAATTTTGAAAATTTTTATAGCAATTCCTAATATGCCAGAAAAAAAGATTATGTATGCTATGATTTTTTTTACTTTATCCTGCAATATCTAATTGGAACTGTATTTTCTGTACCGGATTTCTTTCTTTTATTTGAAAAATGAGTGCTATACAAAAATAGCGGAAATTTCACGAAGTGGATTTACCCACCGTAACTTTTTAACTATCAAGAGAAGATAATTTCTATCCTCTGATTACTGTGACATTTATGTGCTTATTATTATCACTTTATTAGGTCTTGACTTTTGTATCAGATAACATTTCTGAAATAAACTTTCAACCATCAATGACATTGTGGTTATATTATGTTAATATTTTGTGTCATAAGTAGCTGATTAAGTATAAAAAGTACAACAAAATGGAAGTACGATAAAGTTGGGCACTTAAATTTGTTATTTAAAGTACGTAAATAAATACTTTTAACTACGAGGAAATAAATCTAAAAGTTACGAAGTACGCTTGAGATTTGTGTAGGCTATTTTTGTAAGCCTAATAACAAAACTGCATATATAAAATTTGAGCTCGTACTTCAATATCAGACCTATTAAAGTGATTGTGTTATAACACCATTTCCGTTAAAATTACATGTTCACCTCCATATAATATGGCTGTGTACAGTTATATGAAAACACATTTTGGCATATATTCGTTAGAAGAAAAACTCTTTTCTTTTTTTTTTGTCAGTGGAATATCGTCGCTGCGTAAGTAATCTAAAACTGTGGCATGCAGTTTAAATTATCCTTTTTCGTTTCTATTTCGGCTTTTTTGTGGTTTGATTAAATTTAGTTTTCCTGTTTCAAAGTTACAATCTAATTCCCAAGTGTTAGCTAGACAAATGTTCCACACGTAAGCGATTATAAACACGGGAGGAAGGAATCTTCAGTTTTCCATTAAAAAAAAGACTAAGAATTTCTGTTTCAAAAGAGAACTTTATACATGAAGGTATTGATTTTTCAAGTGAAATATTGGAGAAAATGTGCTTGACTAATACATGATAATGAGAAAACTGTCAGGACTGTCAGAAGTTTATAACATCTATCATACTTAAAGTATTTTTTTGAAGAAATAAAAAGTACACATTTTGGAAGATATTTTAAAATTGATCAACAATAGAAACATTGAAAAAAGTTTGAAACGCCAAAATGTTATTGAAGAAATTCATTGTTTTAAGTAAGCATACGTACGAATTTTGTAACAAGTATCTGGACTATGCTACTATCGTTGTGCATAATTTTCAATCTTATCGTGTTAACCTGTGTAACAACGTACATGTGTTCAAAATCTATCAACATATTTGATTCGTTTGACCGTGATATTTGAAAAAGTTCACCTAACTCTCTACCTACTTAGATTAATCGCTTTAAAAATCATAAATTTACAGTCAGTTTGTCTAAAGTGACAACATGATAACAGGTTAGATCAAATATGTGAAAAACTAGGTGTTCAAAACATCAGTTTGTTGAATGTTCATAGGACCTTGTCACAAGTAATAACTAAAAATTATATAGATCGTGATCACGTAAAGTCAGTCTGAATTATATTTTTAATTCCGCTACTTCAATAAAATGCAGTCATTTGTTTCCCAAAACGTATATACCTTAGTCTGTAATGCTGGTTGACACACTTATCAACCATATCAACAACTCTTAACAGAACTCTACCCCATAATTGAGTTTTTCAAACAAGATTCTAATTTAAGGTACTGTTTAAACATCCAAAGCTAGCGAAGCAACAGAAACTAGTAGGCCTAAAATTTGTGATAAAAATTCTAACTGGTGAAATATACTTTAAAAAACAGCCTTATCATCTTTTAAGCGAATATTGGGCGTCAATGTACATTAAATTATGAATAAGTTCCTGATTTTATTATTCAAGATAATTTACTTTCTTAAAGTTTTCTTTATCATACGGGAATATAGTTATCAAATAGTCAAAATTTCTACATTTTCGTAAAAACTTTGTTATCTTATGTAAACCCACTAGCTAAATATGTAAATGTAATTGGGTAAGAATTGAATCAAGAAAATAGGACATGTATCAAAAAGAAGAGGTACCTGTAAATATATTTATTGTAAAGCTCACGAATGTGTATATTTTAACTTTACAGTCTCTGCTGCTTACTGAATGTACAGTTATGAAGTCAGCTCCCACCTACCGATGATTGATGATTATATCGCACGCCATATTTCCTGCTGCACATCAGTTTTGATTGAGTTCTAGGTCACATGAGAAACATTAATCATAGCTTTGGCCCGCTTTTGTGATTAAATGATAACTTTTCCTTTGCACTTTATAAAATACAGGTTTTTACTTTTTGCTGATTCTTCGTTTCTGTGTTTTGACAGCATTTGATGAATAATACTCAGTTGGAGTGCTTTCAATTTCACGGAATTTTACCTGTGGCATTGAAAAACTCTGAAATGTATTCACTTAAAAATTATCATTATAAAATCCATCTGTTCTGTGTTCTTTTTGGTCGTTTTTTTATGAAAAGAATAATAATATCACTACATAATAAACAGTGTTAAAATTTTATAGAATATATTATCAATGGGACTCCTTAACTGATATGACTTTAGTCACAGCAATGAAGCTGATTAGGAAAGGCCTTTCGCATTTCCTGAAATTTATCGACGAGAGAAAATGAATTTTTTTACAGCTTTAGCTTTAAAAAACAAAACAGTAAAAACAGTGATAACCTAAATGAATGCTCTATCTTACAGCTCTTAATCGTTGTTAACTATGAAATGTTCTTACTAAGTTTTTTAATGTGCAACTTATTCTGTAGTACATAGATACAAGCCTTAGCTTATGGGTTATTATTATACAAGATTTTGAAACTATGATTGAAATGACATTCTTACGCATACTTGTGTAATTATTTTATACTAATGTGTGTTTTAGGTTAATGAAAATTGTTTTATATATATTAAGGAACAAAGTTTTACATTTACAACAATCATTGTCATTTTCAAAGTACCTTGTACAACATATATAATGAGAATAAAATTGACTTTCTTATTAATGCATAACTAGATAAAAAATGCCTCACCGTATAATTTGGTGTAAGAATTTTAACGTAGATTTTTTTTATCAAAGAAATTATATAGCTTTCCACTTAAATAGGAATAAACCTATAGAAAACAATGCCACGTTCTTACTCTTTTCAAACATAAAGTCGTAAACAGTATGATATTGTTTTATGAATTTTCATGCTTATTTAAATGTGTATTTGAATCCCTAGATCCATCTTCTGATGAACATTCATATCCGATTTTTAATGACACATAGCTGGAACTTTAAATTTCACAGTACAGGAACTGAATCCACTTTCAATATATAAAAAATATTCTGAGGTAGTCATTGAATAGAATTTCTTTACGACACAATTAATTACAAATTGAATAGAACTGAAGATATTTAATTTTCATCATGACGTAGAAGAGAGGTTATAATCCTTATAGTACAACATTGACCCATTAGCCGATAGCAAAATTCACGGAACGATAAAGGGCCTTAGATAATAGAGAATACTTACGAAAATAATCTTCTGTTAATGAGCCCCCAGCTCGAAACTAACATCTCTTTGATATGTCTTATCTATTTCTCTATTTTATTGTGTATTTTGGGCTGCTTTATTCGTACAAATCGCTAATATTTCTTATTTTGTTAATTAGACATTCATTTAGCACATTAACTAGTTTGCTATAAAGTTGAGTATAGCTTTGTATTTCAACCTACCACGTCATTCAGAAAATACCTTTCATAAAGTTTTTCTTATAAAACTTTTCATCCCAATGCTACAAAAGTAAAAGCCAAAATATCAAATTAAGCCTTTAAAAAAATCTTACTTATATTGCGAACCATGGTGTCTGTTCGAGTGTTCGCCTGTCTCCCAGTTTAAAAGCTGTGCACGCAGGTAAAGCTCAACATTCACTTTTCAAATGACAGGAGAACAGGCATGAATAATGTTAACGCCAAATTTTTATTTCGCAAGCAGGATATTCTATACCAATTTGTTAGAAATTAATCACACTATCATTCACATTTCAAAATGTGACGTAACTTAAAGAATAAAAATGTAGATTTACCGTAAATTATTGTTGAGCGGCTTAAAGCATGACAGAAATACTATAAAATTACTTTTCGCGGTGGGCGGTATAAATAGCTCAGAACATTGGCTCTGAATAAAACCAAGAGTGCGACACAATTAACCTTTTTAAAGAGCATGGAGTCATTTAAATTGATATATTAACTTAAACTTTTCCCTTCACTGGGGACGGGGACTTTTTCTATACTCTGGTAATTGTTAGCATGCATAATATACTGCACATAAGTATAAGATTAATGGAAAAAATACACAAAAAATATTGAAACGTCAATGATATTTTACTAAAATAAGCATGGTTTAAAGTTTATGCAAAGTTACATGAGGGCTATCTGCGCGAGAGGACGAGAATGTTTGGTGACGGAGATCCGAACCCGCGACCCTCATATTGCGAGTGGAGTGCCTTAACCATTAGGTCATGCCAGGCCCATAAATATAAGTTCGACATCATGCTAAAAATTGAAGGGATGAAATTCAATTACACTTTTATAATGCTTTTCAAATATCATATAATTAAAATTTAACAGATCTTCATAGTGTAATATATCACACAACAAAATAAAAGTATATATAACAGTTCCACATAATATGTAATAAACAACCGCTAATGGTTTATGCCCGGGTATAGACTAGTGGTTAGCGTGCGCAGACTGGAATTACAGGGTTCTTGTTTGACTGCATAAACACGCTCCGTACTTTGAGGCCATAGGTGCACTACAAAAGTGTTGGTCAAATCCCACAAGTTTGTCAAACAAGAGTATCTCAAAAGTTGGCAGTCAATCTTGTTGACTCCTTACCTTCCCTTTTCCATCAATTCAAAATTAGAGACGGCTATACGCAGATAGTCCTTTGTGTAGCCTAGCGCGAATATTAAATTGATACATATGACGTAGAGAAAATGTTTAAATGTTAAGAAACGCATGAACATTTCTCTAGATAAGTTATATTTTATGTATTTCTGTGAGGTTTTGTCTCTCTTATTATAACTTTTGTTTTATAAGACTTCGACGTTCTATTACAAGTAACTTTTAATTATTTATATAATTCTGTTTGTATATACTTGTCAAAACAAATTAGGGAGTATTTATCTCCTTTTTGAATTTGCATATTTTATACTAAAAATTGTGACTCTGATTGTTGTAATTAAATCTCTTTTTTTTTTCTTAAGTTGATTTAGCAATATAATACATACTACATAAGAGATAGACGTTGGCTATCCACATTCTGTATGGTCGTGTATTATCGTCTATTAGCACGAAACTAGACCAATGGCACTAGCAAAAGGTCTAACAATAGGAGTGAAGTTCTCTAACCCATAACTAATACTCCAAATCTGATGATATATAGGTATGTTCGTCCATTACAATATATGTTCCTCAAACCATGACGTCTTCATACATATAGGTGACCGTCATTCAAGTCCGTACAAACCTGGACTTGTCTAAAAAACAAAGAGCTAGACGCCAGTAATTTATTTGCTCAGTGACGTGATTTTGGAGCTACTGCACTCTGGCCTGTCTATACATTATAGCAATCTGAACCATATAGCTGACCGACCAGCTCCCAGAGTAGATTGATGGGATCTATACCACACAATTTGAGGTGTAATTTGAACAGCAGTTATCTGTTAAAATTGTATGTTCAACCTAAATGCATCCAAAAAACGATTCTGCCTGACCATGTTACCAGAAAAACGCTAGTCATGTGGTTGCGTCTATGAGTATGTTCACTGACACTTTTAGTGGCCTGTTATTTTGTCCACAGTCTGGATAGCATACTTTGAAAACTCCAATATTAAAAGCTACTAGTCTTGCAGCATACCTAGGCGTATTAGCACTCTGCTAGTATACCCTTAAATAATATTATTCTATTCCGATTGTGTTGACCACGGTAATGCGTTTCAGCATATATCCCTATATTAATAGGTTTAGAGTTTGGTTACTCGAGCATATAAATTTATAAGTATTTACGTTTTCGGTCATTAAGGAGAAGAGATTTTAAAATAGCAAAGTAATAAATAAAGCCATTTTATTTTCTTTCATTGTTGAACAGTCAATCCTCTGGTTTTGTAGTTTACTATTTTGAAATAATAACAAAATTATATTTAACACAAATTTCAACAATATTTCATGTAAAAATAAAAATAAAAGTTAATAATCTACATAGGTAGTTTATATCCCTAAATATATATATTGGATGTATTTTTATATCGGTATTTCGAACGATGGGTTATTTTCCATATTATTCGTATATGTTTAAAAACATCTATTTATTCAAAGACTACGTTAGAAAGAAACAGGGCACATAGTTGCAATCTGGTAATGGTTTTATAGACCTAAAATTCGGAATATTCCCGGCAGACTACGTTATTTTTTCTTTCAAAATTATCAGCTCCCTATGAATTCTAAAGAAGTGGTAAAAATAATATTTCTGATTTACTTTTGTTTACAATAAGTCATTTCGATAATGTTAACAAAAGCATTTTCTCTCTTTGACTACAGGTGTATTTAGCTAATGTTCTCGGATAGGTTTAAATTCACCGTAGAATACAACAATATCTTTCGATTGCTATTTTCTCATACGTATAGTATTTGTAGTATTTCTTACTACTTCGTCGAGAGCACAAACTTAATACTCCAAAACTGAACTGGATAACAAACTCAATCAAATAACGTATTACTTCAGACTCAATGTAACTGATTAACATACTCAATAATCAATTGAGTTCAGTGAAGAACTCAATATTTAATAATCATCTATTTTAGGTTAACTTGTTTTTTATACTGCTCAAATAGTTTTATAAACTTCCAAGTCACTAAGCCAAACCTATCACACTACATGAAATATCCTTCTGGCCAATATATAATAATACAAATGTCTAAATTTTAAAAGCATAGCTTTAAAACACTTCCTCCCATCCTCAACCTGGAACGTAAAGTCCTTTGTTCAATCATATTACAAAAATATAACAACGGGGTATTATTTTTAAACTTTTGTAGTTAATAATAAAATGAATCTAGAAAAGCAAAAACATTTATATTCATAAACATCGATATTAGAATCATTAATTAAATTAGTGGAATAAAATATAATTAAAATTTTAAGAAACAAAGAAAATATTATTTCTTTATTGATTTACTGTCCTTAAACTGTCCAGCAGTAACGTGCGAAGTAGATTAAAATGGACAATTTTCAAAGATTGGGGGGTTGGAAAGTCATAATCGGTGGGGGATTAGAGGAAACTGTGAATTGCCCCTCTAGTACAAATAGGGTAGAAATCTATAAGAAGCAGTTGGTCTTATAGGCACTTTTCCAATCGAAAACTAAACATTAAAGTCTTGCATATTAGTATATCACAATTTGTTTGTTTGTTTTATTTTACTGTAAAGACCTAAAAGACCCTTTGTGTCATTACTTTTAAATCTGAAATTTCTTTTTATAATAACTCGCAACAAGCAAGTTGTGGAATCAGACATGTCTCTAAAGCTAACCAATTGAACATTCTCCCACCAACATACCTCCAAAGATGGATGATCATAGGTTTGTAGTGCCTGTTTCTCTGGATTCTGATCTATTTCACTTTAGGTTTGTTGTCTTCATTATTTTGTGCTTCCATTATTGTTGTCACAAAAAATCAATCTCCGGATGTGTAATTCTCGTGTAGTGTATAGGAATTTCCTTGTCATGAATTGTAAGTTTAACCTCACTTTTGTGCTTCCAAACATACTGCAAAGCATTAAATTCATTGACTTCTGGACTGGATTCCTTAAATTATGCATTCCTTATTTCAATTGAGGCAGATGGAATGTTCTCATCCTCAGGGTATGATGGCCTTGGTTTATTATCAACGTCACGAATGTAATATCCATTAAACTGAACTTACTGACTATTAAACTCAATTAAATAATAACTCATTATGACTTACTGATATACTAAATAATCAACTAGCCCTATTAACTGAATAATCAATTATTATCTACTTAATTTTAACTACAGTTATATATTTCTCAAATAGTTTCCTAACTTTTCAAGTAGTTTTTAGTAACTATATCATGCCTGTCACACTGCGTCAAATCTCTCTTAGGCCAAACAACAGTACAGACGTTTAACTTTATAAACAGAATTTTACAACAATTCGTTTTAAAGAGAATAATTATGCAGCCTCATGAACTTACTCAGAGTTTAACCAAAAAGTAATTTTGGCTGCAAATAATTAGTCATGGTGTAAATATCAAAAGCAAAATATATGTATACGAGACGATTGTGTACGACACAACAGATATCCAATGCAAAACTATTAATAAAATATAATCAAAAAATGTAAATAAATTGAATTTAAACTACGATTTTTATTGTTACTTAACTACATCTGAGTTGTATTTTATATAAATATGTAATTATTAATGTTATTCTAAGTCTTACTCGCAGCCTATACAGCTGCAAACGCTAAATACGATTAACTGAGTATTATACGTGAAATGGCTTGAAAATAAAGCAACGAAGACAATTATAATTTAAGTTCTCATGCATAGACAAATTCATGGAAAGGGAAGAATCACATTTTTGCCGAAGCAATGGCAGCGCTGCTCATTTAGGAGCAAATATTTTACAAATGAAATTTAATTAAATAAGTGACTCAAGCATTTTTAAATAGGTAGAATTATAAAAGTAGATTTAAGCAGAATTTCTTTATTATGACCACTTTAATACAAAAAGGTAATTTAGGCACATTCACGGAAAGATGATGTTTTTTTTCAAAACTAATGTATTTATTCTAAATATTGTTATTTAATTATTGTGCATGTGAAACTATCAGGGTGTAATTATTATCTGCAGTACCTCGTTTGAAAGCATTAACACTATTGCTATAATACGTTCTTTTTTGGTATACTGGCATTCTAGGCACATTTAAGCTTTATTAAATACTTACTGATATTAACCATAAAACTCTTCGTGTATTACCGAGCTTGAAACCTTTCAACATCTTTAAAATCATGTTATATAACTGGATTAGTTCCTTGTAATCGTTGAATGATATACGTTTATCTTTACTACAATTTTATAAAGAGCTGAAACAAAGGTGCATTAAAAGTATGTACACTAAAACAGTGTGCATGTATAAAATGAAGAATTGTGATATATTCTTAAACGTATGACGGCCTTCATCCACGCGCGAAAAAGATGAATTTCCGTGTTACCAGCCAACAACAAGTATAGCTGACTAAAGCTTGTTATATTTTCTGAGATTAATGTGATCGTTTCGAAACGCAGATCAATCATGTTTGAACAAAAAGATAAGAATTAATCTATCTTATGTTAAACTAATAGAACTTATGTGGTTTTATTACTTACACATAGCGAAACTCTACAAATGATAACTTGTTCTACAAACTAGGAGTTAATATTATTACATTTACTAGCAAAGACCCGCAAAACGTTTGCGGTCAAATTAGTATCTGCATTGCAACAGTACTTCTTTAAATACAGGATCTCTAGAATAATACAAATAAATTCTAATCGCAGACACTTGTCTTAGTCCTAACATTAGTTAAGCCTTTATTAAATACGGCCTATATTCGATAAATATATCAATTAACATTGTAACGTGTGTACGCTTTTTTTTGCTTTAGTTTAGTTAGGGCTAAACTTTATCGTATTCAATACTATCAATAAATAACCTTATAATGTTATAGTATGACCCAACGTTAGACCTTTTTAAAAAATTTGATAAGCTTTTATTATGTTGTTGTACAAAATATCTATCAAAATATATTTAGATCCGTCTTACTATCTAAATGCAGGACAGACAGAAACTGAGTATTATTATAATAGATTACTTAATAGTGTGTATGGTAACTCAGAAAAATGCATTAACGTAGTAAATATACACGTGTTCCTCAAAACAAAAGTTCTTGGACATTAGGATTTTTAGTTGTTATATTCACTGTAAACGCGATATTGTTCTGAAAATCTTGTGACTCTACTGTTCTCTTCTGTTCTGTTTAGCTATAAACAAAACCAAACAGATTGGAAAATGTACTTTTTTGTATTCATGGAGTTACAAGAGTAGACCCGTAATTATGAGATGGACTTAGATTTACGATACAACAGAATGAAGGCGTAAAATATATAATACTTTGACGGATAAGCCTCCCGTAGGAAGATGCTGTGCATATGTATTGTCTTTGTATATATAATAAGTTATAAGTACAACAGTTACAGGATGCTGATGACTGACTTAGGTTCCACGTAATGAATATAACTTTAAGTGGTATAACCCATCTTTAGTTTAGAGCTTCCACGAACTGACACGAGCATTCGAAGGGGATAATTGTAACTTGCGGGTTCAATCTATCAGGTACTAAAAATCGACTATATCTTTTGATTTAGACCGACTTGAATATTATTACTCAAGCTGTTAACACTCCGAAGTTTACAGCTTTGCGTGGTGCCAGTTCGAACTGCAGTGCAAGTACACTCTCCTTCCTATTGGATCAAACCTTCTCTGATCAATATTGTAAGAAGAAATTTTAGAGTTGATTTTATTCAAAGTTATGCTTGAGAAGCATATATTTGTAGCTTAATAATGTAGTGCTTTTAGAAACGTATATGTGTACCTCATCACATTTAATGCGATTTAAGGTAAGTGGAAAAGCCTTTTAAGTTAAAAACAAATGTGCGATTAGTTATATCAAAGCTTAGAAAAACAGCTTTTGGTCCTAACCTTGGCAATTTAACAACCAGCAATATGAGACTATATCCAAGGCCAGAATTATTTTAATTTTCACTTTTAAACATTAGACTTAGACACAATGAATTGAACAAATGATTAAACTTCGTAAGTTTTCATAGAATTATATATTATAGGATCTTAAGGTTAAATATTCTTCTATCTACACTTTTTTTCTTTTTTACTTAAACAAAAGGTTGCTTATATACTTCTTATCTTGATGGTTTCTGACTATGAAAATGTAGAATGTAAAGTGTACTGAGTAAGATATAGTCAGTCAGACTTGTACACATAAAACATCAACGTTGCGCCACTCTGATCGTATAATCGTTATAAGTTAATTATTTCCAGGTAACTCGAGGAAATTGTATAGTTTCATATCATCTGAAAATTTTAAAAGCTAGAAAGTGCAGTAGGAAAAACTTTGTTATTCAAAGAAATCTAAAACAGATAAGCAGATTATTGAAAATAAGAACACGACACTTTTTGAATTTATAAATCCTAAACCTAATTCTCGGACTAAACAAAGACGTCTTTGCAACATGCATTTTAATTTACTTCCTGATTTATCTTTCAAATCACGTTAAAGGGAACACAAGGAAATTCCTAGGAACATTCTCTCTCTTGAGGAAAAATTCACTTGATTATGAGAAAATGATATATAATTGGGAATTGTGTATTAATAAAATGTTTTCACATATATCTCCTGGTGCAAAACCGCTTGAGCCTGTGTCAATAAAATTAAATATTATACGAAACATTCAGTTATCAACGATGCGCGCAAGAAGTTTTACATAGTTCATTATTTTGAAATTAAATTTGTTAAAGAAAACACTACAAATAGAGTCTCATTACTTGGTTTATTATTATTATTAATTTTTTGTAAAATTTGAAAGCTACAATTTGTATGTTATTTTGATTAATCAATTCGGTTATTAACTTGGCGTTATGAACTTCACAAATGCATTGACTCTTGATAAAATGAACATGTAGCCTAAATTTCGTAAATTTTAATGCACGTTCATTCTTCCAGGCCTTTTTAAAATAGTTGGCCTGATCTAAGTTTGATTCAGTATCCTTATAAATTCCAAAACATAAATTTTATAATATTACCCATCTCTGCATTCATCAAGATCACTGAAAAATTGCATCGTTTAAAGATAAAAGTTAGAACCTCAACTAACGAAGAACACGAAATTTAGAAGTTTATATGTCATTAGACTTTGAACTATGTAGCAAAACGTTGAGAGACGTGCATCTAAAACTCTGAACGTGTATTTCTTCTGTAACGGCTTTCTGCATACTTGAAACTTTTACTCATTGGACAAAAGATCTACAGGATGACTTCAATGTCCGTCAGTTTTGGTAGTTCGTTGTTGTTAGTGGTAGTATCGTTCATAGAGTATAGCATGTGTAACAATACGTGTACTAGAGACAGCTATGCTTAAACTATATGGATCCTTGGCCTGACCATTTATCCTATTGTTTGCATACTGTGTCGTTCAGGTAAATAGAGACAGCTATGCCTGAATTATATGGATCCTTAGTCTGCCTATGGATCCTATTGTTTGCACACTGTGCTAGATTTGAAAAATTGAAGTCCATTATTATAGAATATAGTTACATTCAAAAGTCAGATAACTGTTTTTAACATGGTTCGCGTCAACTGCAATTACGATATAAGCTAGACCAATTATTGTTTAGGCAGAATAGGTTGAGTGAGAATGTAACCATATCGTAGCCTCGTAGGTATTTATTTTGTTTTTAGTACTCGTGCAGTGACTCATGTACATTATACATGTATGGTTTTATTTTTATTTGTTTGTTTTATTCAAGAGTTAGAACCTTGTTAAGTGTAACTGAGCACGACAACATTTGTTTTTCAGTTGTTTATTTACCTGAACGAATATTTAAACGATAAAAGAGTTGAACACTGTAACAATTATTTATAATTAAAAACTTTTCGCATTAGAACAGAAATTTCACTTCAGAGTTCAACATTTTGTTGCGAATTCTATTGATGAAGAACAATTTAAACTCCCCCCCCCGTATCTTCTTGCTCCTTGTTATTTTCATATATTTCAAGAATTAAATAAAAACGCCTTGATTGAAACTTAAGGATTGACATTTTAAAGCATAATATAGATACTGTGGCAGTAAACTAACGAATTTATTATACTTTGCAGCGACATAACTACGTTCCAGTTTACTAGCTCCTTTCATTTTAAAAGCATTTGTTCGTGTGTTTGTTTATTGATAAGCACCAAACTACACAATTGGCTATCTTTATTGTGAACCACCGCGATTTTGAAAACCCAATTTGTAGCGTGTAAGTCCTCAGACTTAACGTTGTGCCCATGAAAGACTTTAAAAGCAGATCCAAAATCAATAAATAAATAGTTCAATTTTACATCTACATGGAAAGACTTAACTACAGATATAAAAAAGTTTTTGTACATAATAAATCCAAGTATCTGCACTAAAAGCAGGGTTAACAATAAAGCTATCTGAACAACTCTCGTTTATAACGAGAACACGAATAGTCTAGTAAGAATGGGGATAAAAGGCTTTCCAGACAAAAACCGTTAATTTCTAAATAACATTATTCGAAAAAAAGGGGGAAATAGTTGATTAAAAGTTAGTTAAAATATACTAGCATTCTGTGTACAAAGTTAATTAAAACTCTGCTGACTGTATTCTCACTTAATGCTTTTTTTAGTACTAAATTTGTGTCTCCACGAATCAGGAGCTGAGTGAACCTGGAAGGAAGATTAAACGTTTCTGAATAACAAGGACTCCATCATAGGTAATTTACAGTAAAGAAAACAAATGCAGTTACAGAGAGCTAAATCCATTATAATCACACTCAGTTTTTGTCTGTCCTAAAAATGCGGGTGCACTTTAGTTCAATCGAGTAAACAAAAGACAAATCTAAATGCACTTTAATAGTCATATGTTAGAAGCTTATCGCATTTTTTTGAAAATATATAAAGCAAAAAACGTATAAAAGTTACAGTGTTATTTTATCTCTTTGTAGAATATAGGCCGTACTTAATAAAGGCTTAACTAATGTTAGGCCTAAGCCAAGTGGAGTTAGAGATTTTGATGTCTGTGATTAGAATTCTTTTGTATTATTCTGAAATTCCTGTATTTAAAGAAGTACTGTTGCAACAAAGATACTAATTTGGCTGTATATGTTTTGTGGGTTTCTGATAATATAAATATAAATAATAAAATCAAGCTCTAACAAGTCGCATAAAGATTGTATGTTGAGGAGAGATGAAAGGAATTGTTTAATTATTAATGTTCAATTATCAAAAGTTGAGTTTTACACTTACCAGAAGTAAGAATTATAAAGCTTGAATTCTGATCTAATACCCTGTATGTTCATTATAGTGAGGTATTATGGATTTTTGACTCTTCTACCCATTTTGACCTATATCACCATACCTTCATGTTCTCATACTTTAAGATGGCACTTAGTTTCGAATTATTGTGAAGAGACATCTTAAAAAAATAAATAACCAATAATATCCTCAAGTCGAATGCAAGAACATATGGGAATATTGGCCAAAGCAATCAGAAGGTTCCACGATCCTTCTTATTTCATATTACATCAACATAATGAATATACAGTACATTCAATCACTATAACAAGCTTCAGAATTCTTACTATTCCTAAGTCTGAAACTGAACTTCTTATAAAAGAAACATTACTAATTAAACAGATCATTAGAACAAATGCCGTTAATTCATAATATTAAACACGCACATGCTATTATTTCAATCTTTTGTATACTGATGAATGCTTTCACACATTTGTCTTAAAGTATAACAGATGCACATGTATTTTATGAATTATAGTAGAACCTCGACATTAAGGGCACCCTTCCAACTGTGTAGAAATGCAAAGTACCCTTAATATCAAAATTAGCCACACACAGCTGGATTACATATTGATTGTACTAAATTACTGAATTTTAAGGTCCCATATTTTGTTTGGTGTATTCAGAACACGGGCGTTCATGAGTTGCAACATTGTCATGGCATGGAGCATTGTCAATAGGAGGTCTCAGGGGTTGAATTAGTTGTGCTCTTTTTTTCTTTATTATTGGTCACAAAGTTTCAAAGTACTTCTCTTCAGAGTTTGAACTGCTAAACATTTCACATTTATTTTCTGTGTTTATTTTACTGTGAAGACTGAAGTAGAAATCCAATGAAAATGAAGCAACAATCACCCCTTGTG
This sequence comes from Limulus polyphemus, assembly GCF_000517525.1. Lineage (NCBI taxonomy): Eukaryota > Metazoa > Arthropoda > Merostomata > Xiphosura > Limulidae > Limulus > Limulus polyphemus. The sequence goes on from NW_013665627.1 coordinate 955,804, forward strand.
TCATTAGACTGTTTACGTGACAGCGTAATACGATACTCTAGAGAGCAACAAAGCACGCTCACAGAAATAAGCCGACTTGACCCCTGCTCTGACAACATGATATGTAATTTATCAACTTATGTATTCCACAGTGTTTACAACGAGAATTCCCCAGTGTAATAAGATTGCACTTTGAATCTGTGAAAAGGTGTATTGTAGTATATGGTTCGAGCCGATCCAATAAACATCGTAGGTGTTTGAATATTAGTCATCCTTCTGGGATGTTTGGAATTTAGTGGTATACCATACAGGCATACAAAGATAACTGCCCACTTTATCAAGTGCCAGTATATAAAACGAGACTAAAGACATTGTCTTTAATCTGGAATATAAGATGCCCATTATTGCAAGAGTTATTTTGGTTACAAATGGTAGAAAAAAGAAAAATACTGAAAAGGTCTTCCTTTAATGGTGTAGTGCCTGTTAATCGAGGTTCTACTCTATTATAAGTTGTGATTTTAAGGTTTTCTATATACATCAATCCAGAACTGGTTACAATACAGGTATTTATTTATTTATACATATATATTTACAATAAATAACAGAGGGAAAATAACCGCCTCTGTGGCATAAGAATCATATTTAGGGTGTAAAAACGTTGCTTAAAAAGTATTTCTGTTCGGTAATTCTTTAGGGGTTGCAGTTTAAAAATATTATTCATAATACAATTTTATTTTGAATACATTGGTAATATATATTCCTGGCTGTTATTTTCTCTTTTGCTTATTTGTTTATAATTAAGAACAAAACTACACAATGCGTTGTCTATGCTCTGTCCACCACGGGTATTGAAACCCGTTTTTTAGTGATGTAAGTCTGTATACATACCACTGTGCTACTGGGGCCTTTTTCTTTTAGCTTCACTGAGTCCGCTATAGTATGATCCTTATGACATCTTTTTCGCTCTAAATATTCGTGGGTGAACAGGATGACATGTGATATTTATTTCAAACACTAATAGCAGCTGCTTCAATGCTTTCTTGAGCTATAACTCATACATTCGTCTTTCAGTTCGGAAAACATTTTTCTCCTTTATTAATCTTAGCCCTTTTAAGTGGGCTTTAGGTATTCAACAATCGTATATAACCAACAGTCACGTTCACCTTACACTATACAAAATGTAGGGTGGGATTCATAAAATCCCTTTTATTGCTAAATGGGTCATAGAAACGTTACACAAATCATTTCAGCTCTTAAAGAAACATTTGCTGTCAGTCTAATATCTTGGAAAGTCCTTGCATCTTGTATATGAATCAATAATGGTAGTGGCGATTCTACAATTGTACCATAACGTGTTACGAAACATAAAAGTATAGCCTTCAAAATAATAAAGCTTTTACGCAGCTGATATCGAAATTAGGCAACAAGCCTGAAATATTTTCTTAGCACCTTTTTTTACTTTTTTCTTGAAGCTACTTGTTGCTAAGCCTGAAGTATTAAAATTGAACAGATAAATAAAAACACAAATAATGTAACTTCCTTCAATGTAGATCTGTAGTTAAAGATTCATTTTTAACTTTACTAAATTCAAAACACGAAACATTTTACAAACAATAAATAGTCTGAAAGTTTCAAATTCTGATTTGTAATTCTAAGATGTTATATAAAAGTTAGGATAATATCACTCCATATTGCATACCTTTATCATATGCAAGCATACTATTTGCTTCCTATCACCACATTTGGATCAAAATATTTGAACATACTATGTATGTAGTCCTAATATAAAATGTCGGTTAAGGGAGTCAGCTACTAAGTTCCTCTTGCCCTAGATACTAAAATGAGTCATTGTCCTGAGGTGTCATTTGCACTTTCTCGTGAGAGAGATTTCTGTAAAATGGAGAACATTTTATAAAAATATACTTCGATATTTTAGGCAGGCAGGTCAGATGATACCTCAAAAATACAACAACCATTATTTTGTAGTGAGAATGACCATCTTCCAAGTGACTAGGCCCGCATCCTGAAAAGAATGGCATTGTTTTCTGGAGTATACAATGTCATGTCTTCTCAGTCTGGAACATTAGGATTCTGATTTGACTTAGATTCAACACATTTCTTTTCTGAAAACTCTCCAATAAAGGTGCCCAAAAAATACATTTGTTTTACTTTCCTTTGGGATTCTTTTGAATAAAGAGTGTTTCACTGTGTTTCATTTTGTGTCTAGTCTCTTTCGTGTCTACAAACTCGGTCGAGGTAGAAGAATTCAGATTTTAGCTCCATCATACATCTTCTTTAGGACCATTTATCATGCCGAACTTACCTGGTTACTCTAACAGAAGTCACTACAAATGAGAATATCACAACTTCACATATACTTGTAAGGGAGATTTTTCTAACTTCTTCTTATACTGCAGTTTATATATATTTTTACTATTATATCTAGAAACGAACATCCTCATCTAAGTTAGCTATATATATGCTAAAATATCTAAATCAGTAATGGCAGATTATATGCTTTTATCAGATAATACTTCCCCTGAATCAAAATTCGGAACACGATCTACTTTTTCACAACTATTTTATTGGATTATAAGTAAAAATGTTATGAAGTCAGACATGTCAAATGGCATACAACTTAAAATATAAATTTTGGAATATTTTATAAATATAGAAACAAAGGAAGACATGATAATACTTGAAATGGTATAATTCAGTTGTCAGAATTTTCATTGGGCTTACATGTACAGAAAGTGTCATGCAATCATGTTCATGTAAACCGAGGAAAGTATTATAAACAATTTGATTTGATAGCAAAGTGGCGACATAAAACTTAATTATATATATATAAGTATAATAGTACTGTCTGTCGTATGCTCATGTAACTACTTCGTAGGGTGTGGATGGGCCTTCACCAAAATTGGTATTGAGGTTTATTAGGTCCATGCGAGGATACATACAAATTTTCAGTTTTGCATTTTGCATTTTGCGTTTTGCTGTTATTATAAGTGTTTTTTTACCACTACTTCGCCCCCTGTAGATGAATATTCACCAAATTTGGTATGGAGATTCATTGGATCTATGAAGAGAAACTTACAAATTTACAGTTTTGTATTTTGCGGTTCTTATGAGCGTTTTTGTTACCACTACCTCACCTCCTGTGGAAGGATCTTAACCAAATTTGGCATTGAGGTTCATTGGGTCCATGGAGAGATACATACAAACAATCAGTTTTGCATTTTGTGGTTTTACTACTACTTTGTTCCCTGTTAATGAACCTTCACCAAATTTGGCATGAAAGTTTATTCGGTCTATGCAAAGATATATGCAAACTTGCGTTTTCGCATTTTGTGTTTTGTGGTTTTTATGGGCGTTTTTTACAATTACATATATGGGAAACAACTTTTCATGCCTTAAGATAATCTTTCATTAATCATTAATTTACATAACTTCCGTCCAGGAGACGGGTACTCCAGCTAGGTATTAATTAGTTGATAATGTTATATATATGTGTGCAAAAATTGCAATAACATAATTTTCAGTTCCGCAAAGATCACTTTGGAAGAAAAATCGCCTACCAAATGGGAAATGCCTAAGCTCAGATTAGTTAAGAATAAATCTGCCAAACATAAAAAAAAGTAATTTAAATTGCTGTTTTTGTCCACCTGAAAGAATCACAGTTTGTAACCATATAAACTAGAAAATGTTTCTATTGAAATAATTTAGGCTACCAAGTGAGCTCATAATTCGGGCTACAGAAACGCCTTGAATATTAAGCTGCTTAGCATTAACCAAGTTATAGTATATTTTTTCAATGTTTGATTTGCTTAATCTAGAAATGTGATATATCCATTTTTACAGATTTCAGAAAAAAAAGTGTTTAAAATTTTTTATTTTTTATTCTTATATCTCTCGTTTGTTTGTAGTTAAGCACAAAGTTACACAATGGGCAATCTGTGCTCTGCCCATCACGGGTATCGAAACCGTTGGTAAAAATGAAAGAAATCTTTTTCCATGATTATTATTATTACCAATAATTACCGCTTTTTTTTTAACAGTTTCTTTTACATTTTACACAACATTTCTCAATGTTTTTTTTTCAATATAAGAATACCATTTTTGCGCTTATAAATCCACATAACATATTATTAACTTACATCAAATCCGTTATTATTTTTTAGTCTCTATTATTGAAGGATCGCATTAATAGAAGTTTTAAAAAATGACAAACGACATTCTACTATTTGGAAATGAAATAACGCAGCAGCATTATCATCAATTATGATAGGTTATATATCAGCCAGTGGAAAGTACGTTCTAAGTTTCAGATCACTTGCCCAATACTTACTTAGTCAGTGGGTCGACTTATAACAAAAATCAAATCATGCAAGCATCCTTGTCCGCACAGCCTTTAAATTATCAATATAGTATGTTAAGAATGTTTTCTGTTCTTTTTTTAACCATAGCTGAATGTTAATTGTTAATTCGCTACTCAAATTATATATTTCTGAAATTATTGATGATCAGCCAAGCGGAGATATAGAACATTCGCTTGTATGAAGCCAACGTACTGCAGTTGATAATCAGTTCTCATGTGTGATATCGGTACTACACTAGGTAAAAAAAGGATTAATTAACATTAAGGTAAGTAAATCGGTATTGTTAAGGTGTAAAATATATTATTTTACCACCATTCAACAGATTTTCTACACACAAATGACATAGCAACACTTTGAGACCTCGCTTTAGATAACACATAATTAATTGGAAGAAAACACATAGTGGAACAGGTGCCATTAAAACATCATGTTAAGATATATAGTTCAAAATAACAAAACATTATGCATTTTGCGTTGTTAGTAATGTTATGAATTATATATTTTCAATGTTCTATTCTAGTTATTTGCTAGAGGGAGTTATTAATCATAACGATGACACTAGATCTAGAAATTTCGTAAAAGTAATCCTAGAATCTAGGAACTTTCGGTATTTGATGGAAAGTGAAGTTCAGTATAAATACGATAAAAGATGGGCGATCAAGAAAAGAGCGACTGATTTGTAGATCGAGTAATTAATACAAAAGAACCCACAGAACGATAGAGCAACGTTACAGTAATTAAATATGTCAAAGTTTAACAACCTAGATAAAAAACAAAAGAAGAAAGATTATAGAAAATAAATACATGTTTACAAGTTGCAAAAATTGAGTCTTCTATCAGAGCTATCTGTGAATTCACAAATAATTCAGGAATTATGCTGAAGTATATTACAAAACTTGTGAACATCAAGTCTGTTTTTTGTTGTTGTTCATTCTCCACATGCGACAGAAAGAACATTTTAGTAATCCACAGCAGTGTAATAAAAATCAAATCGCTCGATAAATCAAAATGCCGTTATTTCACATCTAATAATATATATAAATATATAAATCCACTATCGAATAATACAGAAATTTAATCGCACGGTATAAGAATGATTTGTAATGACTTGTCACAGTACATACGAAACGTGACGTCACGTCAACAAGTTTAGTACCAATAAAAATTTGGTGAGGACAGGTTCCTAATCATTCGACAATAAAATGCCGGAATGTATAGGTTTATGGCTGGAGTAATAAATATCACAACCTTTTCTGAAGAAGAATATTCGCATAGTTAGGCGGGCAAATAACACCAAATACCACAACGTTTTGAAAAAGGAAGCTTTCATCACTGTCAATGAAAGCAGAAAACTTGCACAGTAAAAATTTTTAGGAATGCTATTCTAAAGCCCTATTTTAAATCAATCTACCATCATCTATAAAATAAAGATTAGTGTTTCAAAAGATAATCTTCCGACTAAAAAAAAATATTATAATGAAACTGTAAATATCTCGAAAATGTCCTGTTATTACCAAACCGTTATAAAGATAAAGGCTCACAAACCAAAAGCTAACCAGCTATCAACCACATCCTTAAATAAACTGCTGTTTCCATGAGAAACTGGAATCAGGAGAACCTCATTCAACTGTAAGCCTGTGAAGTTTCCAAATACAGTTCGAAAAGACTGCTGTGCCATTTTATCTGCTTAACCATAGTCTAGAAACCGGTATCTAAGTGAAGAATCTATAATTTGTGTAGTCTAAGATTGTCCTTGCCATTTTTCACAAATGAAGGGAAACTTCATTGTTGTGCAATAATTCACAATCTTGTCCATCAGGCTGAGTACGATCACGAGAACATAAATCGAAGAATAGCAGGGAAGATAGTTACAATAATTACGTAGAAAAAAAAATAACACAGTTTCAAGATCTTACCACAGATACGTTCGAGAATATCATACAAAACCTAAATGTACAAAATATAAAATTAAAATAAGAAATCAATCACTAGAATTGTTCATTCAGTTTTACTGACAACCTATTACAAAGGTTATTTACCTCAGACTACAACTTTTTATAGTTTTTGTTTTTCTTATCATCGAAATAAGGTTGTTTTCATCTCCAACTGAGTTAAAGATTAAAGATTCTAAGGTCTCAAAAATCGTCCGCTTTGTTAACTTCAAACTTTGACGCTGTGCCCTATTTCAGACACTATCATTTATAACTCAGTTTTCTCTACGGGCAATTTATAGATTTCGTTTTTAAATAAATAGTCTAATTTTGCAAAACAAATTGAATAGTTCTATGATTGCAATGGAACAAGCATTTTGATGAAATAATGAAAACAAAAAAATGTTATGCCTGCAACTTCCACGTAGATAATCTTACCTTAAAAGTAACATCAACAATTTGCATTTATATTAAACTTCCAGGCGTCTTCATTAAAGAATATGCTCACGTGTTTCGTTTTTTGCTTGTTGAGAAATGTCGGAACTTTTGCTTAAATGGATTCTCCTCGTGCTTTATTGAACGATCTAACGCACCTTATATAATCATTCAGTTTCATCTGATGTCATTAATCATGCTTTTCTTGGAGACTTTTGCAAACACTCTCCCAGTCATGTTAGTTTTCTCTTATCTATTAGTTTCTAACTCAATACAGAATGCTTAAATCGAAAGCTTCAATGAATCTGTCCGAAGAAAAGTTATTCAAGTTGAAAAAGCAGTCTACCTGTGAAGATATTTTTATTTGTAAATTTTATGCTCTGAAACAGATTTGAGACATGCAATATACTTTATACTGTTTCGCAACTGATTAACTTAACCCTAAGCGGTGATATATTGCATGATATATATCATATATTTTAGATAGTATCGAAATCACAAATATAATTTTAACAGCAAACAGGTGGGGTTTATATACTGGAGTACTGTTTACTTAAATAAAAAATACTACTAGTTAAAATCTAAGTTTCACTATCTAGCACTAACCTGGGTTTTTGAAAATGTGTAAATATTAATCATCAGAAAATATTACTTTTACAAGAAAAATACGTTAAATTAAATACAAAATATGAGAATATTTAGTCAATATAGTTAGGTTCAGTATCAATTATATGGGTTTATAGAATATCAAAGCATTTTGATATGTAGTGAAACAAATAGTGTTAAAAAGCAAAATAATACACTACAATAGGACTGTAAATACTTAATTGTTAAGTTTTAAGTGACCTAATACATTAGGTATGACCTTATACTCTAAAGATGCTTTCCTGAAACCATAATTGGATTTATATCAATGAGGACACTAAGAAATAATCAAGTATTATAAGTTCTGTCTCTTTAAATTCTCGTTTTAATATGTTTCGAAAATGAATCCACTAATAATAGAATAAGCCTCTGGTTAGAAGAAATGTTGTAATGGTATTGGATAGAAATGCTAGTAATCAGACGAACCTATTAGAGTAGCTATATGAATATAGCATGTAGTGTCTTTATCTAATGTCTAGTAGAAAATCAATACACTAAATGATAGACTGAAAAAATTCACAATGCTGTGACGTAAAATATCTACATTGGTGAAGTAGTACTTAAAATTGATATTAAATGAACGGCCTCCTCTGCAGTGACTTGTTATAGAAAACATAAACTTTGAGGTGCTATTTTTACATGTCTCTAATGCGAAATCCGTAAAGTAATAATCAAAGAGGATGTGGAAGAAAAAACATCTGCCATAAAATATGTTCTAATCACTTTCGTTAGGCCTAAAACGTTTCAATGATTCGCCAGCTTAGGCATTTTATATGTACATCGCTGCATTAAATATATTGTGCAACATACAACTAGAATAAGGCTGACAGAGGTCCAACCTAACTAATGAGTTCTAGTTTTGAAAGAAAGATCTCATGTGGCAAAAAAAAAGATACAATCTGGAATACTATTTTACTCTGATTCTAAGTCCGTCAGGAAAAAGAAGTGTGAAGAAAAAACATATGCTGTCAAATGTTATTTTAATGATTTTACTAGGCTATAGAGCTTCATTGCTTCACTACCTTAAGTGTTTAACACTATTCAAAGCTAAGAAAAGAAGGCCAGTGGGATTCAGATTTCAATCTAGACATTAACATGAAAAAACACATCCTGAAATGTGTCTGCTTATTTCTTTTTCATTAACAAATTTTAAGAATCAAAATTAATGGTATTTTATGGTAGCTGACAACCGTTATTAACCATATACACAGTTGGTGAATTTTTCAATTTATAGTGGTAATCGAAAATAAACTAAAGCTTGAGGGTCTCTCTAATCAACTTTGAGAGCAAAGTATTGGAAGTTTTATTCGGCTACAAAACTTTTAAGATAGCTAACAAATGCACTTTGTTTAAAAAGACAAGGAGGATCAAACACAGAACGAACAGGATACCGCTAGTTGTTTCTACCTGAGTATCATTCAGAATTTTTACTTCCTGCTTATTTAAACAATTGTTGAAGGACTATTATGATAAACGAAGTTTTTGATCCAGTGTGGTCAAGTATTACACAAAGCATTTATAGATAGCACAACAGAACATGCATAAACCATTATGTGTAGATGGAAAGATGTAATTATTTTTTCACGTGGGTGAACGTATTGAAATTGCTCGAGTTAATAAAATATCAAAGTCACGAGTAAAGAATTAATTACAACTTAGTATAATACAGTCAACACTAGACGACTTATAAGAAATATCAAATATTCAATTATTTACACCTTAAATATGCTGTAGTCGGATTCTGAACATATTGATATACATAAAAGCAAGTTTAACCGATTAAAATATTATATCATTATGGAGGAGGATCGATGAAACTAGAAACTTTTCAAGTTGTCTAAGAGGAAACAAAGCAGGATTCTATGCTTTTATTGTGTGTAAACCAGTTTTTGTTTATTTTTTAAGTTACGATTGGAATTTATTTTAATTTTGTATCAAATAGTTTTCTAGGCAAGAAAACTTTTGAAATTAAACTATCGACTCTCTGTTTTTGTTACTCTGGAACTTCTGAACAACCTCTAGGAACGTTGATAGTAAAATAGAATATACTTGACATATTTCCTTTAATGTTTTGAGAGAGGGCATGTGTTTGATTTCCAGGCAACTATCGATTCTAGCTGCTACGCGCAACATCACCCAATTCTAATTATTGTGGTAATGCATTTTCTGCGATATTACACGCAAAATACATTGGTTAATTTATTATTCTTATAACTTGTAAATTACACTATATCTAAACCTTTTTTTTTTTAAAAACGTATCTTTTTTATTTGCCAAAATGAATAACTGGTGTGTCGATGTACTATTATAATAGTATGTAATATTAGTGCATTACAAGCAATTTCCTTGTTTTTACTATTTGTTTTTTATTTGCTACACTAATGATACGTTCAGTCATAATGATCCATTTCTCAGTCATCTCGATAGATAGTCATTTTGTGCAAATTTTATGAATTCATAGCAGAGTGTAGGTTGTAATTCCTATCTCTTGCAGCAGAGAAAGCAGATATAATCAATCAACATTTTTCAAATTAACTCAAGAATTCTCTCTCTCTCGTTGATTCTTCAGGAACCGTTTGCTTGGATACTATGAAATTTCTAGTTCTTTGACACACGTTTATTTTATTTCAATTGTATAACTTGTTCTTCAAACGAATAAATAGATATATCACATAATAAACTATGAAAACATACATCGGCACAGATCACTGATATAAACTGAGTAATCAGTGATGAAATTCTGAATTAATGTTCATTTTTTTAAAACAAAAAATATGTCAGCCCTCTACCCCAATCATTCAGACCAAGAAGAAACTAAAGTTTTGCTTAAAGATAATCGTATTAATGTGGCATATCATCACCTATGTGATGCGCATAAGGGGTAATATCAGAATTTTTAAACAGTTTTACGTGTTTCTTATTAATATCCGTGCATTTTCATTAAGCTTACTGCTCCAGTGGCTCAGCGGTAAATCTCATAATGCTAAAGTCCGGATTTCGATACCCGTGGTGAGCACAGATAGCCAATTGTGTAGCTTTGTGCTATATATATATTTCAGAAGAAAAGTAACTTTGTTTGTTTGTTTTTGAATTTCGCGCAAAGTTACACGTGGGCTACTCTTTTACCAACGAATAGTGGGGTTGATCGTCACGTTATAACACCCCCACGGCTGAAAGGGCGAGCGTGTTTGGCGGGACGGGGATTCGAACCCGCGACCCTCAGATTGCGAGTCGAGCGCTCTAACTCATGCCAGGCCAGTAACTTTGTACTCCAAGTGTAAAAATGACTTGTTTTGGTAAGATATTTGGCCTGATAATTAGGGGTTCAATCAAAATATATTTCTACAAATTTTATTCGGGTTGCCGTTTGCTTAATTGTGAACTAAAAACATTTAAATAATTTGTTGCTTGTTTTGTTAACATGTTTTAGGAAATACGTTCATTTGTTTTATTAAGAGAATATCTAGAAACATTTAGTTATTGAAAGGCATTCTACAATGCTACGTATCTCAGTGAAAGTAAACAACAATCAAAAATGTTGGATTAAAGCTCATAATATATGTTTCTTCAGACGTTCATTTCGTTTTACTCAATTTTAGTACACTATAATGGCACAATATTTCATAAAATAGAACCCTCATTGGTTTTGAAATTTATCAACTCGAATAAAGATATATTTATACTTTATTATTTTTTTGCAATAAGAAAATAATCCTCAACATCTGTTTTTTAATCAAAACTGGATAACATGCAAAACGGCTCGGCTATATGACGGCACTATTCATCCCAATATAAGTCAATAGTAGTTTCGTGTATGCTATAATTTTATAGAAGAAGAATCCTACACTGGAAAGACGTTCTCAGGAGGTAATTCTGTGGCAGAAATGAGCAGCTAATTAATTGTGTCCTGTCGTTACATTGATATACCTTTTGTTGGCTTTCGATTATAACACCTAGGACCATTTTTTATCATGTATCTCTTACAACTGTTTTCTTCAACACATGACCCTATCGAAGAACTTCCAAAATCACTGATTACAATACTAAAATTGTCAATTATGATTATCTAGGATATATATATATATATATTTGTGTTAATGATAATTTTTATTTTTTGTGAAAGTCGGAAAGAATTTACGCCTGACATAGTCTTGTGGTTAGGGTGATCAACTTACAATCTGCGGGTCGCAGATTTGAATTCCAGTCACCGAACATCCTATCCTTTCGGCTGGTTTGGTTTGGTATGAATTTCGCGCAAAGCTACACGAGGGCTATCTGCGCTAGTCTGTAAGACTAGAGGAAAAGCAGCTACTCTTTTATCAACGAATAGCAAGATTGAACGTCACATTACCCGGCTGAAAGGTCAAGCATGTTCGTAACGGGGATTCGAACCCGCGACACACAGATTGAGAGTCGAGCGCCCTCACCCTTTCAACCGTTTCTAAAAGAGTAGCCCAAGAGTTGGTAGTGGGTTATGTTAACTAACTACCTTCCTTCTAGTCTATCACTGTTAAATTAGGGACGGCTAGCGCAGATAGCCTTCGAGTAGTTTTATGTGAAATCCAAAAGGAACTAAACCGAAAATAACTGTAATTACGAATAACATATTCATGGCTAATTTGCTAATAGCTACCATTTTACACTTTATCTGTATAAGTTTATATAGAATCATCTGAAATATGTAATTATGGGCTGGATTAAGGGTTTCTTGAAAGCCTTAAAAAGTTAGAAAAACATATGAAGAATAAAACTCCAAGTCAGACTGAATATTATAATAATAGAAGCTCTAGTTGGGATTCATTAAATAATTTTGAGAACTTACTATAAGAGGGAAGTGAAAAAATCAATGCTGACTCAGAGGGTATTAACTATGTTTAGCTAATTGACTCTACTCCTTATTATATATATACATAGTACATCCGCACTGATGGTTAGTATGAGATGAACAGAGTGTTATAGCTCTGTAAATGATGGTGAAGAACATAAAATGTTGCCTCATTTGTAATATTACTATGTTCTTTCTTACAGATCAATAGAGTAATCATTGTTGATCTAACGTCCCTTAATTACAACGATGATATAAGTATTGGAAAACAGACCATGAATGTCTGGGGAAAAATAATATTTTCCTTAATATTAGATAAAAGTTTCTTTCCTAAATGTGACTTAGATGTAGATCTTATTTCAAATGACACATTTATCGTTCAAACTGTTGGTACATTAAGCTGATTCTCTCTTAGACGTACCTTCTTGCATGTGTTAATTAATTACATTATTTACGATATTTACTTCCTTTGACGTACAATTTAATTCGTTCAAAATATGCACGAACCAAGTATTTTTCCCTGCGAATTAAAATATTCTTGGATGAAGATACAACGATAATATCTCAATGAAAATAAATGCCTGAAAAAATTTAATTTGATTAACAATGTACTTAAAAAAAAAAGTCGATCGGATCAACTTTCTTTACAAGACGTTATTCAATACAGGCTAAACAAGCGTCTTCGACATACTGTCCGTAAGCTAACGGTTTAAATTAAATCTAGTGATGATATAACCAACTGTTCTCTACAGAGCCAACTGAAGATTATCTACTCATTTTTTTATTCGCTTTTGAGTTTTCAAAAGTACTGATGACATTAATTTAACTGTTTCAAAGACATCTTCACTTTCGCAGAAAATCGTTATATTTTAGACTTAATGTGTTACAGGTTAAAATCCTTATATACACTGTCGATGGAACTCAACGTACAGGCTGAACGTACACATAGCATGTTGAACATACTTTTCAAGAGAAAATTTATATGTTATATTTAACATGTATCTATATAACTTTATCAAGCATTGAATAAAAAACTCACTGTGAAAAATATACAAATTCATTTTTTCATGAGCACCAGAATCATTTACAAAGAAATATTTGAAGAGATTATTATCATCAGAAAACAATTTTGAGCCTGTATTTTCATTTCAAATGTGTTATTTTTTTCTCCGTTTGTTTTCCATTTCGTTCAGGATATCAAATACATAGTTGTTGTTTTTTAATACTGAAGTGCCTACAGATAACTTTTAGAACTTTATATCGTGTTATTGTGCAATGTCACATTATTTTCGTTCTTTTTTAACTGTCTCTCAGGGGCTCAGTGGTAAACGTCTGGGCTTATAACGGTAGAGATTGATGTGTTCAATTCTTGCAGGGTACGGAACGCAGATAAGCCCATTCTGCAACCTAGCTCTAAAACAAACAAGACAGAATTGCGCTAAAACAAATAAAATTTTCTTTATCTAGCTTATTAAGGCAAATATGCACACAATATATCATTTTTAGTCTTGTGTATACTAATGACATATATAGCCAGACTGAAATGTTTCTCCAACACAATATTTCTTATGGTGTTTATCATACATGAATCATCATTGTAATTGGGACTATAGTCAGCTATGAAAATGTTATCGACTGCTGCTAGAAACACGGTAAGATCATATAATGCGTAGAATTTGGGGTATTTTAACTTGCATTATGGTTAAATGATTCTGTACAGTTATGCTATTTCAAGATCAACAACTAGTGCAAATAGACTACATATTAAGAAACGAGAAACCCTGCTAATTAATCTGAAGTTAATTGTATATCAGTATCATTCTATAGATCTGTTTTTCTTACAACTATAAGCAAAAGTTTTGTTCAATAGAAATCATAAATGTTCTTACAGTTTATTATATTGATACATATGTTATTAAAAAAGGAAGGAATTTAGTGCGAGCTGTTTGAAAAAATCAGTTTTTCAGAAATAATAAACATATACTTATGAATGGATTTTATATTCCGCCATTCTATTGTTTTGTTGTTCCAAAGGCTTTACCTTCTTTCAGTAAAACGTATATGACATTTATAGTGACATCAATAAAAATGTCCTAAGTTGTAAAATACGCTACAAGAATTAATAAGAAATTTTCGTTTCTTTGAAATTGCGTAGAAAGCTACACAATGACTATTTGCCTACAATTTTAACCTAATAGACTAGAAAGAAGACAACTACTCAACAGCACCCACCATCAACCCTCAAGATACCCTTATCTGACCGAAACTCTTATAGCGCATACACGACCCTCAAAGTGCACAGCGAGTTTCTGTGGCAATAATCTAATTCGCTACCATTATGCCACCTTCGTTCCAATAAATAAAAACTTAAGTCTTATGTTGTCTACAACTGGAATGATAATTAGTTAATTTTGTTGTTGTTGTTGTTTTTTTGTTTGTAGCAAAATAATCAATGAAACATAAATGGTTAGGTCTCTGATTGACCTCTGACCAAACTTTAAAATCGCACAAAATTAAATCACTAGAAAATTGCAATAATCTTTTTTTACATAATAGCAGTAAACTAATTCAAAGAATGGAAGAATATAGCTAAAGGCATGATTGATAAATACTTTGATCCTTATGCAAATTTAATAATAACAATTATTATTACATTATGAAACAAACAGTGAGTGCATTATCATTCCTACTGGTAAAGGCACCGAAATTTGGTTTTCGTTTCGTAATATACAATTGTATATCTATATACATATATACAACTCACCACTGACTTGTGGGAATAGTAAGTACAGCCAAAATTTTCGTTAATAACATATGTATCAGTGCAGTACACTCATTATATGGGATTTAGTTTTGTGGTGGAGTTATTTAAGAAATTAAGTATTTTTATTTTGTGATAGAGAGGCTGTCTTTGTTAATTTACTGTTACTGCTTAACATTCTTTAGCTTTGATATATGACGAGAAATTTAATAGCTGCAATGTTTACTCACAGCTCATTATATGCAAAATAATTTATTCATCATTACAAGGCTTCATGGACAGAGCTAAAATGCCTTAGAATGTTTTTACGTAATTGATGTTTCTCTTAGCGTATGTTGAACATCAAATTCACTTCTGTGTCAAGTACATCACTGTGTTTTCTACAGATTACATAACCTTTTCAAAGCTATCGTGATTAAACCTCATTTTTTGTCACTGGATTCTTTACTTATTTATTTTCAGTAAATAGAGAAATAATAAACAACTAGTATTATCCTTCGCTAGCTATCGTTGGGTATAACATATAATATCTCATTATATAGTGTTAAGTACGCTATATTAAACATATTTTCAATATACAAGTCATTAAGTCAGGTGTCAACCCCAACTGATATTAAGTCACGGTGGAATATCATATATTAAAACTACGTACTGACATTGTTCGAGGTTTCACAAGTAGTGTAATGCCGCGTAAACTGTTTCGTAGCAGTCTTTTCCGACGCAAAATAATCATACTCACAAAGAAGTATTCAGATTAGGATTTAGAATTTCTAATACGGGAATAAATATATATATATATATATATCTTATACTTAATAACATTAGAAAACAAAGGAACATGTATTAATTTGAGATATCAGGATCATAAAGAAAGGAACAAGCAATAAGTCGTACCCAGCCGCGGTAAACAAAATGCGGCTCTTATAATAGGTGAGACTCCAGGAACAAAATGCAAAATGGCGTCCACGTGCCACAGGTAACAGTAAGCTCCGTCTGGAGAAGCAACTGAACTCACGTTTACACAAGTTGCTTCCACGACATATCTGTTTAACCATCGCATACCTCAAGCAGATGAAGAATGATACAAGTATTCGTGTTAATTCATAAAAAGACCCACATAGTGGCCAAGTTTCCATCCTATAGATTTTTGTGTGTTTGAACCGTTGAAACGGAAAATATTTGTCCTCGCACGCTCGCACACACACACACACACTAGATGGCTTACTGAAAGGAAGTAGGGAGATGCGGTACGGTTTTCACATGACAGCCTTACAAAGGAGCTTATGGCACTGGAAACTACATTGCTGGGCTATTATTAAAATGAACTGTCGTCAGATACATGACGAGACGTGGCGACATGAACTGTAACGCCTTGATGAGGCTTAAATATCGTTTTAATATAACTTTCTCTACTTTCGAATAAACTATAGGCATGGTAGGCATTCCTGCCAAGTTAAAAATATGGACTTCAGGACCAATCTCTTAACCAACTCTGAGTTATTACCACGACTGTTCCAAATGCTGAAATGATACTATGTTTCTCAACAGATCTAAACACGTTTACATCATACATTCTTCACCATAATGTTTGCATACTTTGTAACAAACAAGATCATTATTAGGATGGAATACAAATACACTTAGCACTGTCAAACTGAGAAATTTATGTTATGTTAAACATATATATATATATAATTTGTATAATGAGAAAGGTTCTATGAGCATCATAAACGATTTATTAGAACAGCAAACAATTTTATCAGACACCTGTAGAAAGATGTGTAATTCAGCATTTCAACTATCACAACAAAACCTTATCAAAACGTATATAATGACAAGATATGACATCAGATTATTACAAATAGCGTCTATAATCTTATATCAGTTCATATTAAACATTCAGTGCTTGGTTGATCCTCCTCGTACTCTAATAATCGCCGCAATGCGACGTGGCTTGCTATCGATGAGGTTATTGATGTAACCCACCGTGATTTTATCACAACTTGTCACTAGAAGGCGCTGCAACTCAGCTACAGTAGCTGTTTTACGGTCGTGGTTAGAAATTTTCTGACCCAGTTCTGCTCAACTGTTCTCAATGGAATTAGAATCTGCAGACTTTGCTGCCCATTGCAAGCTTGTAACGTCTTCCTGATCGAGATAATCCTGTTCAATATAACCTTCTTGCAAAATAATCTTGTTTGATCAGTCTCCTATTCACAATTATTCTGGATATCCTGGAACGGATGTGAACGGCAAAAATGTCTGAAAAGCGTTTGCGAAATCTATCAATAAGAAATTATACTAAAATTCCCAATTTTTGTTTGTTCTCAACCTTTTAACATTATTGTATTACCAGATAGTCAAAACACAGGTAGAATTTGGAATTATGCAGAGGTATTAGATATGAACATTGATTCTTTTAAAAGAAACAGGAAGAAATCATTGGTAGGATTACAACAATGACGACATAAGACAGCAGATAAGAAAGAAAATGATGTAGATCTTAAACATTGCAACTGTTCGTAACAGTGACTTTAAAACAAGACTATTAAACTGTAATTTTTTTAAGGGATTTAAAAAAGCAGAAATCACATAGTTTTGTAAAATATGATTCATAAGTTACTCGTGTATGAAAAAACTTATTTTAGACATGAAAGTATTAAATACTTTTCAAAATTTTTGACCGGTTCATCATGTGTTTCAAAATTCTATAAGATTTTGTAAATCGTTATTTTAACTTATTCAGATAGTGTTGATAGAATAATATCAATTAAAATTTAATTCAATTTTTTTGTATTTAATATTTACTCACCATCAAAAGATTATGAAAGTCATAGATTTAAGACGTCATCTACATTTTGTCCTGTATTTTTGACGTCTATAATTGTGGGAAATTTTTATTGTGTATTACGCCAATGGAAGGCGTAACTTTTTAAAGAAAGCCATAGAACAAGAAAATTGTAAGATTTCTTCTAGTAGTTGTAGGTGAAAACAAAAATTATATGACATGGAAAATAAATTAGAAAACTAATTTTCAAAAATATAGACTATTATTTTGAAATCTCGTATTAGACGGTTTGAAGAGGTCGGATGATTGTCTTTTAACAACTGAACCAATAGGGCATAGACGAAAAAACATATCTAATATTTGTACATTAGAAGAGAAATTATTTAGTGGGGGTAATGGGAAATGACGAAGTTTTGCATGATTATTATTCTAACCTTTATGATTTGAATAATAATAAAACGTTTCGTAGTTAATTGTAATGCTGGTGTACAAGTGTTACCGAGGTTAAAATTGCATTATCACAGCTCCAGAATAGAGAAATGGAAGGAGATAATGAATTCATCACTGCATTTTTTAAAATATTTCCTTGTTATTCTATTAATGATTGTGTCGTAAATCATATGTTTAATAGAGGAAGTTTACTAAACAGTATGAAAGAGGGAATACTTATTCCAAAGGAAGATGATATAAAATAAATAAATAACAATAGATGACCCTTAACATTTCTTAATAGTAATAATAAAACACCAAAGTTTTGGCTAATTAACTTTCAAGTGTGATAAGTTTGTTTGTTTGTTGTTAAGCGCAAGGCTACACAATGGGATATCTGCGATGTGCCAATCACTAGTATATAAATTAAATATTTCGCGTTATAAGCCAGTGATTGACCTAGTGGTTAGTGTGATAAAACAGAGAACAAAGGACCCAAGGCTCAAGACGTGAGACTGCTGAGCACACTCCTCACTGTCATCCGTGACCACATCATTATAAAAGGGAGAGTCAATCTCGTTATTCATTTCAAAATAGCCAAACAAAACCGTTGTGGCTGAAAAACTACTGACTGATTTCTCTCTTTATAGTCAATACTTCAAAATTAGGGATAGCTATACTATAACCCCAGAGAGCTCTGACGTAGCTGTTTAGCCGACTTGTGCATAAGATGCCGTTCAGGTTAAAAATTTTAATTTTTATATTAAAATCACTAATATCAATATATTTTGTAGAAGTTTCTAAATGTTGGAAAATGCATTGATGTCATAAATTCTTTGTTGCATTGGAAATTACTTTGATAGTTTATGAAAATCGTGTCGGTTTCTCTGAGGAGATATGTTTTAATTTCTCTTTTGCGCCTTATCTAAAAGTCTACAACAAAACCTCCCAAAGAACGATAAATATAAAACAAAGTAAAAACAAACTGTCATATGAAATAGTGGATTATAGGACACGAAGTATATTTTGAGTAATTCTTCATATTTTAGTCTCATTCATGATTGACATATAGATTGATGTATTAAAAACATAAGGGTATAGGTAAAACAGCCACTGCTCTTCCTTATAATCATATATATCGATATAAAAATCGAGAAAATGCAATGTTTTCCTCTAAGGCTAGGTGCTCTTTTTTTATATTAAATTTTTTAAATGCCGTATTGGTGTATAGATAATGTGCGTAATCTAGGAAAAGATTTTACCCGTTCCATTTATACTTTCGGTATGAATATGACTAACTTAGATCGAAGTTAACTTATTCGATATATTTTACTTCTTTGTTTTTGTAGTCTTATTCATGTGGTTATAGTTTGCATTCATAAGTTGACATATTACATTAGGTAATATTTTAAAACGTACTTGTCCTGTAAGCGAAATAGATTAACTCTTAATTCTTTAACTTTAAACTAGAAAATTCTGCTTTTCAGCCCACAAACGTTTGGAAAAAAACAGGATCCAATAATGTTGAAACTGCGCTGTGTATGAGATATCTGGTCTTGAAACGTAAACTTTAGTAAAATTTTTGTTTTGTGCATTTCATATAAACAACCAATGTTTGTGAATATTAGAATATTAGAACTCAAATCCTAAGATTTATACAACATATTTTGTTTTTTGTATAAAAAACAAAAGTAAATGGAAAATTGAAATCTTTTTACTTGACAACGATACTCGTAAACAAAGCTTATAATTACATACTTGTTTCATACGATAAGCCCACAGAGATTTAAATTCCGCGGAACAAAATTCATGTAGAGAAGAAACTGCGTCATTGCTTATTTCGCTCCTGAAAAATATTCTACAGCTTAACGTACATACTTTGCAGTGGAACTTACTTCACAAGAAGTGTCGTCCATATAAAAGGACCTTCTTTTTATCATTTATATGAATCGTAACACACAAGTTGTAGTTTAGCCATACAATATGTAATATTATAAGTTAAAATACAAAACGAGTCCTTTGTAGTTGTTATAAATTTTCTGAATAATGGCTAATTGAGACTGAATATGGGTTCGAACTCACCTCGTTTCTATCTGGACTAATATTTTAACCAAACAAATTAGTTATTCTAACTGAAATTAAATTGTTAATTTTTAAGCTTCAATTTTAAATTGTCGCTGTATTTTTTTTTCAAAAGTTGTTTTATGTTAGTTGCAATACAGGAGAAAATACATCATTGCATACATCATATTCCCGATTATTTGTATTACGTAAGTTCCTTATTACAAACTACATAAAATACTATAACAGAAGTTTCACATTTAATATATCTCAGATTCTACTCTGACAGAAAATATTCATTTTTTCCAAGTTCAATTTTATTACATTATAGATTTTAATATTTAACTTAAATTTAAATCGCAGTCTAAAGGGTTGTTGTCGTTTAATTAATTATGTTTTGCAAAGGACGAGTGTCGGTAAAATAGCCCATTTAGGTTTAGATGAAATTTTGCTCAAATATAAGGATGTATGTCACTTATGATAAGTTTTTTCTGACAAAATTGTAGTTTTTAAATGGGTGTATACTAACACCTGCAGATCCATATTTTAGTTGTAGTATATTTTCTGTGTTAATTACTTCTTAAAACAACATACTAGTTTTTATAAGATTCACGTCCCTTGTGTTATATTGGAAGATTCACGAATGTTTCTTGATGACAGTAGATTCCTACGTAAAATTAATAGAATACAGCAGGAGCAAGGCATCCCATTGTCCTTGATCCAGAGTAACTCTGGGAATACTAGACATATATTGGATGGCCAAATGATGGTGTGTTATAATAAACTCAAAGGGTAGATACCTTGAAACTTTGAGACACGTTGCAAATTCTTTGTAGAACGCAGAGCTAAAACTTGTTACAAATTAATGTCTCCAAATGCAAAATATTTCCCATCAGTATCTATAGAGTGTTCTACAAGGGTTTATTCCAAGTCAGGACCTGTCCTTTCCCTATGTGTCTGTGTTAAAGGCAAATCGTAAATTCGAGTATATTACCATCAACGTAGCTTGTACAATATGGCTTTATTGCTATTATTTGTGATAATCTGTAGCCGTTGAAATCACGTTTTGCTGTTTTAGGTGTGTTTGTGTGACACATTGGACGATTTAGGTCCTTAACCATGTTACTTCTATCTCATCGGATTTTTAAACACATTATTTTTCTAAACCATTTATGCACTAAACTGTTATGCGTCTATAACTTTGTTGATTACAAGGCCCGTAATAACGTAAGAACCACACAAAAAAACGTAAAAAAAAACACCAATATTGTAGTTAATCCTACTAATTACTGCTGGAGATTCTTATCTATTTTATACTGAGTATTTTAAGAGTCAAAATTATAAAATTACCGGTAAAGAATGGTACGCAAACAAGTCGGTAATGTGAGGACTAATGAAACCTAAAATACATAGAGTTATAATCGATGATTGTGAGTTATTTTACTTAATTTTCTAACACCATAACTTTTTGATAAACCTTAAACACTATTAATTTTCAGTATGATTGATTATATTAACGAAACAAAAATAAAACATTATATTCAGATAATTTTTATTAGCGTGAATATATTTTATTGTTGTGCCGAAAAGCTAAGAAAGAGTTTTCTGATTACTATTAAGTACAATAATCGGCTGCTAGTTTTGAGAATAAAAAAAATCTTCATGTTGAAATATCTGAATTAAAATGCCACTTTTTCTCACCTTCTTGTCTACTTTTAAAATGGACTTCTAAGTGGTCGCTGGAAAATCTAAAATTTCATTTAGGCTTGTGTGTCATATTAAATAAGTTTAGTAGTGCATCATTTTAATTATGTACGTTATATCTTCAATAGTGGCTGAAATGAACAATTCGTTATGCAATGTACGTGAGATTAATAAGCAAAGTGTGCGTCATCTTTTTATTAAATTAAATTGCACTATTATACGACAAAATACATATAAACATTTTTTTACACAAAAATTACAATCTTCCATAGCCAGTAGAATATTCCAGAATTTAAACTGTGTATTAAGTAATGTTATGATTGTTCTCGTTTAAAGGAATTAGTGCCTCATAAGGTAATAGATAATTTATAATTTCAATGTGAAACTTGCTCTGCATATGTTTTTTTAGAAATCTAACAGAACAGCCAATGTAAAACTAGAAGCTCGAGAGAACTACCTCTGCCTAGGTCTTTCACCACCTGAAAAATATTTTTATATGTATAACACAAAATTTCATTCACTACGAGAAGAAAAGCTTGGGCATTGTATAATAATATCAAAACATTCATTTCTTTGGACAACCTTTTGGTGAATTACAATGGTAGAAACTTATGCGTTTAAAAAGTTTTAAAATTACTCCTCGTAAAATGTGTAGGTTATAGGCGCCTCAAGAAATTTTGATATTGACAAATATTAGTAAAATAATTCATATCTGACAAATACCACTAATGAACGACAATAAACCAAAAATATTCCAACGTTTCGGCAACTGTACATCTTAACTCATCATAAATATGTGCACAGCATTAAGTTAAAAACTGTGATTTAGCCTATTATCACATTATTTCGCAACTCCTAAATTTGATTTACTTGCTTAATGAGAAGCTAGTACCCTTTTGGAACCAAAATGTTTCCTTAAGTGAAACAACTGATATATAAATTTACAAGCATATTTCAGGGACGGGGTTGATCCCAAATACGATTTCTCTGTACTTTAATGTAACTAACAGTTTGCTCTCAATTTAACACATGTATACATGTCCCTTAAGAAGTATGAAACCATTGGAGTTGTTATAATGTAAAAGTATAAAATGATATCCTTCCTATGATTTCGATATATAAAAATAAATAACATGAATAGTTCTTAAAAGAATGTATTAAGTTAGAACTCGGATGTTTTGAATTTGAATTTGAATTACTTATGTAAAATATTAAGTTCTTTAAAATACAAAGTGACCCTTAACGTACACAAGTGTATTTGTTAATCCAATATATAGGGCCCAGCAGGGCGCTTGACTTGCAATCTGAGGGTCGCGGGTTCGAATTCCAATCCTACCAAAAATGCTCGCCCTTTCAGCCGTGGGAGCGTTGGTAAAAGAGTAGCCCAAAAATTGGCGGTGGATGATGATGATGAATGGCTGCCTTCTTTCACTGCTAAATTAGGGACGACCAACGCAGATAGCCCTCGTGTAGCTTTGCGCGAAATTCAAACCAACATATTTTGCTACATTTGAAGAATTTTTTTAGGCGGAAGAGGTGGGGAATACCCCCATAATTTTCTTTTGAATTTGGTAAATATATCTATAATTCAATACAAACACTGCCTTCATGATAGACCAAGTTTCATATGTTATTTTGAGGAAGAGATGCCGTTTGTCTCAAAGTACAGAAAACATGAACTCACATTTTATTCTATACAGTTAAAAATACCTATAGACAGTATATATATAGCATGTATTTTAGAAATATATAAATTGTTTAAGATCATTAATCCAGATAATGTTAAATATTACTTTAGGCTATGGTGGCGCTTCATTACACAAATTAAACGATGAAGGTTAATTTTGCTCTATGGCGAATTAATATCTCTGTGGTTAACCTTGCTGAACTAATACTATAAAGTAAAGCATTCTATGTGTTATGTTTCGAAACTATTGAATTCTATCAGGTCTAAGCTGGTGTGTTTACAAAGAATTATAGTTTTTACTAACTTGAAACTGCCTTACAGTAGTGTTATCATTGTCGCTACTTTAGGTTTAGATGAGTAATGTTTGAAATGCGTTTTATGTTTCTTTTTCATTTCCTTCACTCATGAAAAGACACACAAACAGTAAATCGATTGCTAAACACGATGTCAAAATGTTCATGTAAGTGAAAAAGTAAATCAAATCTAAAATATAAAGTTTTATAGCTGCTTACGGTATATTTAGCAAATTTTACTTCATAAAGTGTAAAACATTAATAAAACTTTAAAGTGTTGTGTGTTTGTAGCTTCATACTAATATTCAAAAGGGTCCTTACATGACAAGCACATATAAAAAAACATTCCTAAACTGTTATAGTTTTAATGGAAATACATCGTGAAATATATTTCAAATATAGCTAGAAGGGTAAAGGTTTATCATTTTATGAACAAACGTAATTTTATTATAGGCTTTATTTTACTATGTATCTCTTCTGGTAATTAAAAGTAGTTTTAAAGAGGAAACAAGTCCCAAATTTCCTGAATACAAGAAAAAAACATTGTCATGATGTCACCAATGTATTGCTACAACGTTTAATTGTGCCTGAGGATGGTCACTCAGATCACAAGTTTCATCTCCGTAGAGGGGGGCACTAGGTTTGTATATTTTGAATTTCGCGCAAAGTTACTCGCGCTAGCTGTTCCACCATCACCTACTGCCAAATCCTGGGCTACTCTTTACCAACGAATAATGAGACCGATCGTAAAATTATAACTGATAAGGCAAGCATGATCGGGGACTGAATTCGAACCCGCGACCTCAGAATGGAAGTCAAATATCCGAACCACCAAGCTATACCAGGAACTGCGTTTAATAACTTCTGAACAAAATAATGTATAGGAGAGAGAATTCACTTCATAAATCTTTGTAAAATTAATAGTTAATTCGTTGGTTTTTTCACACTTTTCTGTAAAATTACACATTTGTTAGTACCTTCGTCTACTTTTCAACTGATATGTTACTAATAATGGTTGGAGACGGCTTGAATGGGTAATGAAGAAAAACTTTAATATAAGTTTAAAATAACAGCAAATGTACAACGTTTCGACAAGCCGTCTCCAACCATTATTAGTCTCAAAGTGAGTTCCTCGTCATCGAATTTGATATGTTACTAGTTGATCTAATATATAACTGATAGTGATGCTAAATTTTGATAAATTGGTTAACTTGCAAAGATAATGCTATGGTTTGTCACTGGAGCTCATTTTGATTAATAGAAAATAACCCCACTTGTCACGCTAAAAACAATGTAGATTCTGTTTCTAGTTCTTGAGACCAATTCTTTGTGCACATATTTTTGATATAAACTGAAACACCTCTTGAAAAGCAGCTTTCAATGTGCTTTAGATTTCATAGTCTTTCCCTCTGAAAGCATTCCAAAATGTTCTAAAACAGTATACAGTCAGATTCAAATCAAATCCTTGAGCAGACCAAGGATTTATTCGTCTCAAAGCACTATTGAACATGTCGTGGGGTATGGCATGGTGTATTATCATGATTAAAAATATATCATTCTTTGTCATAAAAGTCGGTCACTGTAGCTACTGTAACATCGATCAAAATGTCTCATATGACAAAGTATCCTTGGGTGCCTTTATCTGTTAACAGTGATCACGTGTAAACCAGTAAAAATAGGCTAATATAGTTATACTGTCTCCATTGCTCATCATCACATCAAAAGGAATTATCTTGGATGCTGTTAAATACAAATATGTCCATTGAAAGCAACATATATATATCAGGACCCATAGCGTTGACTTATTTTTTCTTCCATTATTGCTTACTGCAGTGTCGAAGCTCGAGGCGATATGAGTGCTGGTACTTTACATTCATGATTGTGATGAGCGGCTTATGGGCTGCAGCCAGTAATTAATATATATTATTCTTAGAAAATGCATACGATTTTTTTTTCTTGCGGCACCTTGACTCCATCTGGCTGGATTTAAGAACTGCTGAACGTTAACTAACATTTATAAGACCTATCCAGTAGTGGGCCATGAAACACGTATGTAAATTCAGTGATGGTAGGCCTACTATTACCACAGTCGGATATTGGATCTACCGTTACGATATAAACTAAACGTTGGATACTAATACTATACACTTTCTTTTTACTTTAATAATTTATATCCTAACCTACCACACTATTATCTAAATCATTCAACCGCTCAAATAATTTGATCACAGTTAAGTGAAACCCTTTCAGTATAAATTGTAAGAAAATATATTAAATTTACAAACAGCACTGCTGGTAATGGTGCATTTGACGACGACAATGCACCTAAGAACACTTCAAAAGGTATTACAGGCTATTTTTCACGCATCAAGAATCCTTCAGACGACTTTATTTTTTCCTGTTGAATTTTTTAGGAATATTCTTTAGATCACACTTTGGCGTCTTTTATTGAAGAATGTTGTCTTTTTCTTGCGTAAACCTTCAGGACTTTGTCTTCTTGATGGTAGCCCAGTGTCATATTAAATCTTCTAAGTTTTTTATTTTTCTATTTTATGTCCAACCTCTACACACACACACACACACACATATCGTGAATAAAGAAATGTAGTAACCCACTTAAATTCATATATTGTCAAGTTCGCTATCCCAACTAATTGTACAACTGTAATTTTTGTTTGTATGCATTGATATCAATCACTTAACTGCGTATTAGGAGTTTATTACCTGAAAATATTTTTGTATCTCCCTTTGTGCATTGTTATCATATGACTTTCAAAATTTCTTCTTCTAATTCTAAATACAAGTATTTGTTCTAGACACAAATTACGGTGTTTTATCTTAGAATGTCCCTATAGAATGTCCCTAATTTATTTATTAACAGCCTTATTTTGCATACTAAGGCTAAGTTAAAACAGTGTATAATTCTTTGCTGTCTTATTCGCAGACATGTATTTATCTTGGAATGTTATTTTTCAGATAAATGTATCTGTTGTTTGCAGTTAAGTTCATAGCTACACAATGGACTAACTGTGTTGGGCTCATTTTGGGTATCAAAACCCGACTCTTTTTGCGTTATAAGCACTCAGAGTTACTGGAGATCAAGGTAATGCGTATATTTTTCATCTTTATAAAAGAGAACCACAAAACTGTTAAATTTTGAATAAGAACTTTCTATAAAGCTTTCGTAATATGTGGAATATAAAAAGTTTATTACACAGAAAGAGTATTTAAAATTAATGTTGTATATTCAGTAACGTATTTCGTACCAGAAATTAATCTAAGAAAATTGACTATCCCCCTCCCTCGGTAACTTAGCTGTGACTCTGAGAGCTTATAACGCTAAAAATTGGTTTTCCATTCCTGCAGTTAGCAGAGCATAGATAGCCAGATATGTAGCTTTGTGCTGAACAGTAACAACAAATAAAATAACTGGTGATAAATAATTCAAATCCTTAAAATAAAAAGCATCGGAAATTGTTCAAACTTCAACTTTTTTAAATTAACACCCTTCATAATAAGGATATCTGTAAGCTAGTAAAATGAATTTGAGTTTCGAAAAACGAAGGTATATATATATATGTTTCATAGATGAGCAATTAAAGGCATGCAGATTTTTGTATTTTTGTTCTGAATTTTCACACAATACTGCATAAGGGTTATTTGCATATAGCCGTCATTAATGTTTAAGTTATAAACTAGGGGTAAGGCAGCTAATCAACAGCATCCGCCACCAACTCACTGGCTATACTTGTCTGACAGAAAAGTAGAATTTAACCGTCCTCTTATAAAGCATAAAAGTGTGAAACGCATTTTTGAAGAAACGGAATGCGAACAATCATATATAGACCGAGCCCTAAGATTTTCTCTAAAACCATGTGAAATCGTCTATTTTCATTTGATCTTGTGTACACATAGATTAATAAGTAAACCTATCTAAAATATCTTTAAAAAAAGTTAATTTATCCAGAGAGAACCAAGTTCAGTCATCTAGGGTTTCCTTAAAAGCAAGCAAACTTATCTAGAAGTTCACACACAAAAGTAAAGCAACGAAACACATTTATGGCGAAGCAAATAAAATCGTCTAAAGTTTAACTAAAAGCATTTATACTTACCCAGTTAAAAACAAGTAAAATCATATAGAGTTTCCTTGGTAGCAAGCTAACTTGCCCCGAGATAAGCAGTTGAAGATTAATTATACACTGCGAGGATTAAATTAAAGCTTGTCTGCCCCGTTTTAATAGTTGTAAAAATACAGTTTGGAAACATGCAAGATGAAATATTTTGAATTAAATGTTTTGTTTATTTATTTGTGTTTACTTTAAGGGAGTATCGAATCAATACTATCATTTTTTAGCTCTTAGAAAAGCAGCTCACTAACTCTGAAAGATCTGGTTGGTTATTTGAAAGCTGAAATGATGCTCCATCAATCATTACACCATCAGAGCGTAATGGAGCAGAGATCGTGTAACAACACAAAGTACTGTGCTTCAAAAAATGGCATTCATGCAATACAGCGACAGTAGAGGATTCTGCCTCCAACCACATAGTTTGAAAGAAATATCGTTATATGTTGTTCTAAAAATGTAAGATCAAACTTTACATGAACCGGAAGAACAAGTGGAGTAAACATTTTCTGCACATTAATCTTTTAGCTCGAGTTGTAAAGTACCCACACGTATCTTTACTTCTAAGTACTTTTGTTATGTTTCCGCTACCAGTATAACTTAATCATCTTAATTTCAACATTCATAAAAGCAATTTCTATGAAATCATAGCGGAAAGCTAGTCGAAGCTCTAACTTGTATCAGCCTATGTAGATATTTATGCTGGAGAAAAAGCAGAATACTATAACTCCCGATATCAAATGCTTCGTTATGTAATAAAATTCGTTTCTGCACATTGACATTTTATTCGTAAATACATAACTATTTGAATATATAACTATTTATACTGTATTAACATAATTAAATCTTCTAGAAATTTGATGAATAGTTTTTGTTTTATTTTATAGCCAAGATTGAAATGTGAATACGCTTTCTTACGGTGGCAATTTGCCATCTTTGCATCAACTTGTCCAAAATATTGTCACACACAAGATAATGGTTTAATGGATGATTGTTCTTGTCATTCATTTTGCTATTCATACATCTACTTTTGCTGATACTCGACAAAGAAATGATTTAATTTAGAAATGAAATCACAATTAAATTCAATAATTATTTTATATAACTATCGATATTTATGTAAAAAGCAAAACTGACTATACATAACATACTTCGAATTATACTCCTCAAAAATATTAAAGTTACTTTTACTATTTTATTAGCACCCGGTGTTATTCGGGGGAAAAATTGAGAAATGACAACGAAAAGAAAATGAGTACAAATACATATTTATTTCAAAACTTTCATTTTCTTCAAAACATAACATAACACATACATACACAAATACTAATACTAAAAATTAAATAACTACATCAAAGAGCTTATTTGTAAACAATGTTCCCGGTCTTGCCTTCTGGTGCAAAGTAATCTAAATGTTTTCATTACCTACACGAGAGCATCCAACATGAAGCTGTCCATAAGAAAAGCAAGGAGTTGTCAAATGTAGGCCAACCAACTTTAAAGATTGTCCTTGAACCTTGTTAATGACATTGCAAAGCTGAGTTGGATGGGAATTGAAGTCTCTTGAATTCAAAGGCTGTGTCAGTTGGGATGGTAGGTATCCAAAGCAGAAAGACATCTTCATTTTGAAATTGTCTGTAATGATTGTAGCTTTTATGACATGAGAAAGTAATTCTTTCACAATTAACTTTGTGTCATTGTATAGCCTAGGTGGGTCCACGTTTCTTAAAAGCATGAGAGGTGTCTCAATTTTGAGTACCAAGTTGTGTGGAGGAACGCCTGGGAGTTACAGGGAATTCAAGAATTCAACTGGATAGTAAACAACTTGATCAGGGTTCAACACTGAGTCAATGGATTTTTGCAACAACCTGGAATTTATCCTGTCAACAGCATCATTTTGGGAGCCAAAATAGCCCTCTCTCGTAACCAGACAATGTCTTGGAAATGTTGTGCATAATTAGGAACATCCTTTGCTCCAGGTCTTATCCTGAAGTGGAAATGATGACTTTAGACATGATGATAAGTCCATTTGTGCCTTCAGGAAGAATATTTCCATTTCAAATATCAAGAAGATATACTCGCATGTTGTAGTTAGCTTCAGTTTGAAAACATGTCTCCAAAGGAATGATGACTTGATGCAGGGATTCACCACATCTGTTCAAGTTTCTAGTTACACCACCCACAATCCTGGTATTGCCCCGAAGGTCGTGCAAGGTTGTGTTGACAGCCTCAAATGCTCCCTTGTGGGACATGGTGCATTCGTCCCACACTATTAATTCACAATCAACCAGGACTTGTGCAAGAGTAGTCCCCTTTGAAATGTTGCAAATAGAAGATTCTTGTCAAGATGGATCCAATGGAAGCTTAAATGTGGAATGGGTAGTTCTTCTTACAGTAAGCAGAGTGGCTGCAATTCCTGATGATGCTAGAGTAATTTTTCCATCTGACAAACCTTAGCCAGGAGCAGGTTTAGAACAAATTTTTTCCCAGTGCCGCCAGGTGCATCAAGGAAAAATATGCCTCCATTTTTAGACTCAGTGTCTTCCAAGATTTTTGTGTACATTTCTCTTTGTTCATCCATCAGCTTTGGCGCATTTTTCTCAATAAAGTCAACAAGTTCCAAACCATCATAGGAATTTTCACGTAAGATGTCTTGGGCAAGTGCATTTTGATTGTCCCTGGATGGTGTTGGTAGATCCATAGACTTGAGGTCTTTCCCACCAATGGATAGAAGTTTGTCTTCAATGAGGATAAGATCCTGGATAAAGATGATATCTCGAGGTTGGGATTTTTTTTCTCTGAGCTCTGTGGAGGATGTTCTCACTCATGCTTTCCTTGTATTTGTGCCAGAGTCCCATGGGGTTCGATGGGCTACAAACTACAAATTTCAAGAATTATGCAGAAGAGCAATCTCAGTTGAGAAGAGGACTGACTAACAGTAGCCTCTATCATGGCTTCATAAAGGTGTTGATCATCTTCAAGGGTGTCAAAAAAATGACAAGCTTCCCTGTATACCTAACAAACAACTCCTTCCACTGTTCTAAGGTCTTGGAATGATTTTGGCCCTTTGACAACATGGAGAAGCATTCGCAGAAAGTAGCACTCCTGGTTGTTGGGATGAACTTTGTAGACTCTTCCTAAATCATCAGACTCACCATCACTAGCTCGTCGTTTCCATTTGTTTTGAGCAATCCAATTGTAGTATGAGGAAATTTTATGATAGAGCAAATGGGTCACTTCGGCATAACTAAAAAAATGTCATAGAGGTTGTATTTTTGGAAGCCAAGGTCTGTTCTTGATAATTTCCCTCGGTGAAGTAGATGTGTTGACCATTTGTTACCCATCTTGACCTTGCCACAGGATTATGGGATGTGGTAGGGCATCATAGGCTCTATTTGTCTCAGGAATTCGTTGGCTGGTGTTGTGTTGGTATCGAAGAACAATGTCTCTCTTACCATACTCTTCATTCACCATAAGAACAGCGACTCCATCCCAGGTTGGGACATTGAATCCCCGTGCATGCTACCTTCCAGTGACATTGTCTGCACTGATTACAACCTGGTAATCATTGGAGATGAATTGTTGAGCTGAAAGTTTGAAACTTCTGATCAATGAATTGTTTTGGTGGTACATCTCTTGTAGAGAGAGGACAATATCTAGTAGGACACCAGGAACATTGCTGTATCGTTGATTGCCTTGCTGACCTTAATCTTCCATGAAGTAAATCTGGACAAACTTGGGCTCTTCACCAGGCAGTGGATGAATGGATCCGATTCGATGATAGACTTGGCCTTGAACTTTAAAGGTGGGCATAAATCCTGGCTCCTATGATGCACCAAAAGAAGTAATTTAAAGGCAAGAATTGTACTTCCTGATGTTAGCCAGAAAGTGCTTTGACTCAGGGGTTTTCCAGGTACCAAAGATTTTAGTAGCTCAGGAGGAGTTTACACATAGCTAAGCCTGACTTTTCCATCACGACAGCACACTTTCTTGGATTCTCCTTTCCACTTTTTAGCACCACATTCTTGGCAAGTAACTGACATAGAGCCTATTGACATCCTGGACTGGTAATGTATCTCAAGTTAGTAACTAAAAGCAGCTCTGTTCCACTCAGGGTTATTTCTTATTGTTTTTGCAGCAGCAGCATGTTGGTCTTGCCTCTAGCACTCCCTTCTTTGTTGTGGTGCTTCACTGTCTCTGGTTACTGCAGTGGACCTTTGGTTTCTGAGTCGTCGAGATTGACGGTGTTCAGGTGTTTCCTCAGCCCTTGCTGCTGCAGTGGACATTCGGTTTCTGAGTTGTCGAGATTCCCACTCCTCAAGTATTTCCCCAGCCCTTGCAGCTGCGGTGGATTCCTTGTTTCTTTGTTGTTGAGACTCCCGCTGCTCCAGTGTTTGGTTTGTTCGCCACAGTGCCACTCTCTTTGTGGATGTCTTGGGCTTGGAGAGGCTGAACTTCTTAAGTTTTAGCATTTTGGGGATGATCTGTAGGGAAAACAAATGGAAAAAGTATGGAGTCTAAAGAAGAATATATATATATATATATATTGTTTTGAAGTGAAAAATACAGTTTCATCGATCAAAGGATTAAGGACTTAGTTCTGTGCATATTCGCGCTTTAAGATTCAGTTCTAATATGATTACGACCGACCTGGGTCCAAAGCCATTTATCTGCCTGTCTATTTTCAGGTCGACCAGTGAAAGCGTTAAAAAGCTAGTTCTGCGCGGGCGCAATTAGTCTTTGTGGATCACACTATAACACATCTTCACCCTAGGGGAGTGAACTTTCATCCTATAACGTTTGAGTTTCCGAGGTCGAAGGATCGAGGAGATAGTTCTGCGCATGCGCAGATTCGCACTTAGAGGCCCAAAATCAAATAGCCCATGCTCATCAGGAGGTCCAATTCAGTCTATGTGTCAACTGTGGTGGATATTGGCCCAATAGTTTGGGCGTGATTGGCGTTTCACACACACACACACACACAGATCGATTCACAGAAAATGACTTTTATTTATAAGAAAAAGCAGTTTTGTTTCCTCAAATCAAATTCATATGTATATATTTCACAATTTAATACAAATCATATTTGAATTTTCGATAAACTTTTATAGCTTTAAGCTTATAGTGTAAAATATGTAACTTTGCAAAGTGAGTTGTTTCTATGACTGATAAATTAAGATACTTTATGCTCGTTTAATTAATGTCCTAATAATATCGTAGACAATAATATATATATCAGTATGAGCTGTTATGATTTTTGTTTATGACTGAAAAATGAAAGTTATATACAAAATAACCAAACATTTTCGCTACAAATGGGATCGTAATAATCATGCACCTCGCAAATATCATTTTTACCAAAAAATAGTTGAGATGTGCAGCAGATTTAATCAACAAAAGTGCTTTGCCAATTAAATTGTTTAAGGTAAATAAAAAATAAAGTACATGAGAATTCAAAAATTCCAACGTAGAGCACTCTGCTTAGAAAAATTAGGGGCGCATCCTTAATAAGAATTATTTCCGACTGTAAGCTATTTAGAGATATTTTAAATAATGTATATTATCCTTTCAACATACCCTAATTAATATAATCACTCTGTTTTGTTACTCTTGGTTGTTTTTCTTTCTTAATATTTTGTATTACTGATGTGAAAGCGTTCGTAATTAAAACATTACTTATGCAAGTACGAAAAGGTAAAAATAAACTCATATGTACAGTGTATAACAAAAGTGGCTACACAGTTATTTCACTTAGAACGTAGTTTTCTGCGGACTTACAGCGCTAGAATCCGGGTTTCGATACCCGTGGTGGGCAGAGCACAGATAGCCCTTTCTGTAGCTTTGTGCTTAATTACAAACAAATAGCACGTAGTTTAAGTTCTAACTGTTACTCTGAAACAAACACTAGTTAGATTGGTTTCAAATAGCTTCGTAACATTTTCTTTAGTTTCAGTATAATACCAACTATATAATAGTTACTGTATAGTAACTTTTACCCCAATTTTTGTATACATTGCATACAGAAACCGTGATCTCTATTGACGTATCTATAAAACCGTCCTTCTGTATCTTTCTCGTTCTGTGTTAGAATTTGAATATAATTTTCATTATGGCCATTTCATAACAAATATTTCATAGATGAAGTAGCTGCCTTACGTCGTATTTACAATTTTTTCAGTAAGCACAACTTATTATATATCTTTGTTACTTATTACGTCCTGTAGGAGCTGAACTTTGGAGAGGAAGACTCCAGTCGTAAGCTGTGTGCTATTAAATTTCTAGTCGCAGAGCACACTGAAATATGGTGTATGGTTGGTAAGCAAGAGATAAATAAGTCGTGAGAATGAGAACTCCGATGTAGTGTGGAAACAAAAATGTTAACACTAACAAAGTCAAAATTCGCAAGCAAAATGCACGCTCAACACTGCAATACAGATCATTCTGCCATATCCATCCCATCATCTCAGAGAAGACCAAATAGTAAAACTGAATAATACTAAAATATAGGATATGAATCATACATAAGAAAAATGTCGATAAGAAGGCCTTCTACATCCAGCTGACCGATAACACACTCAGCTAACTTTACATAAATATAAGTAAAATCTAGATACCCTCTTGAAATCATCTTGTTCGTTGCTTCAATTCCTATGGGAGAGGAAATCCGAACAAGTGAACAGCATATTTAGGAAACTATAAAATCTTTAATTTTCGATCAATCGTAGACTACTCGCTTCTAATTGACAGGAAGCTAAACTACTTAAATTACGTAATAAGCTGCTATGACATCACTGCGTGACCAAGAGACAGACAGACAAATACACACTGTGTTTTGTATTATTAGAATATTACATCTTACACAACCTAGCGTTTTAAATAATTTCAAATTAATGTTAATGCTATATGTACTTGATTATTTATTTAGATTCTTTCTTCACGCATGTTATATCATTAAAAATATAACATGTGATTTTTAGTTGGTTAACTCAAACTCTTAACAGTCTTTAATGTCAAAATTATAGCTCTTGTTTGTAGGAACTTTGCCTAGTCCTCTGGTGGGACAGCGGTAAGTCTTAGGACTTACAACGCAACAATCATGGGTTTGATTCCCTTCGGTGAACACAGCAGATAGTCTGATTTGGTTTTACTATAAGGAAAGACATACACATACTTTGTCCAAAACGGTCTACAATCGCGTAATTGGAGAAAGTCATTCATTTTGCGCTTAACTATATGCATATATATATATATATATAGTTCGTTGTAGATATGAAAAATTAACCTGAAGTGTTTTAAAATGGTATTGAAACATGATTTTACATATATGAGAAATGAACCTGAAAATTGTATTGAAACATGATTTTACATATATGCCATTCTTTGATAAGTTTCAGAGTAATAAGATCAAAGATCAATTCTAGGAGTGTAGCGATCCATACTTGTACAAGTGCTCCAGCTGTCTGAACATTATTTCTTGCATAACTTGTTCGTAATGATAGAAATACCACTGTGGTTATCAAGATACCTGTGTATGGGCGTTCAAAGAACCCTTTCTTAAGAGATATTAGATAATCTTACATCAGTACCGCGTGTAATGTTCCTTAGATTTTACTTAGGTTACTCAACCCAAATGTTATATTGGACTTGGACAAAAAGAAATTAAAACCCTAAATTTTTATGTCATGAACATTCTGTTCAAGGGTCCTTATCAGTATTTTGTTAATTATTGAGGTGTTTTTGTCTGTTTGTTTAGTTTAGAACAAACCCACATTAGGCTATCTGCTCTGTTCATCACGGGGAATCGAACTCAGGAGTTTAGCTTTGTAATTCTGTGAACGTGTCGTTGTCCCACCTGGAGACAATTATAGAAATGAAGTTGAAAGATTCACAGAAAAACAAACTTATTATCATTACACTGCAAATATTTTATAAGGATACACAATAATAGCTTTGCTAAAACTGGCAGGTATTGAAAACATGCATATTTCTCTCGCTAGCTAAAAAAAAAAATTCAAGCCATTATAATTGCAGTAAAAATGTTTATATTCTTATAAAATATAACATAGACAGAAGTTTCTGATAACTAGCGACATTATAGAAACTCCTGACCGAAATAAACTACAGTGAATGTTTAAGTAGGATAAGAAAAATGTCATAAACAAATGGCAAGAAGAATGACTCCGCTGATGCTAGAATAAATGTGACATCCAAACTAGTCATCTTGAGAACTCGTGTAACTTGAAGCTGACAGATCCAATACCTTCTCGTAACAGTTCAATCCGTCTCTTTCTTTTTTCATTAAAGACAAGTGCACTATTGGAAATGATTTTTCGATGGACGTGAGAGCTTGAACTAGGAGGACATATTGTCGGAAGTGTTATTTTTATGTGCTTAATAGTTTGTTTGTTTATGTTACTGTCTAACACATTGGCTTACTTTTTATAGTTGCTACAAACTTATATACTCTAGTTTAAAAGACTTGATATAGCAAAACACTATGGTAAGACTATTTTATTATTTATTAAAGCACAAAATGTCTGCAGTTTATGATGTATAATAATTCATAGTCTTAACCGACACTCTGGTTACCTCGGACCAACTTCGAAGTTATCTAGAGGCAAAATACTAAGTATCTAAAAACATTGTCTCTCCCAAAATTGTATAAAAT
This sequence comes from Limulus polyphemus, assembly GCF_000517525.1. Taxonomy (NCBI): domain Eukaryota; kingdom Metazoa; phylum Arthropoda; class Merostomata; order Xiphosura; family Limulidae; genus Limulus; species Limulus polyphemus. The sequence continues at coordinate 992,513 of NW_013665627.1, forward strand.
ATAATATACTATAGAAATGCAATGACTTCATAGGGTATTGGATATTAATATTTAGTGTACGATCTGGATTAACTTGTCTTTGGATATAATGTTAACGTTGAAGTTCACAACGCGAAGCCCCCAATGGCACAGCGGTATGTCTGCGGACATACAACGCTAGAATCTGCGTTTCGATACCCGTGGTGGGCAGAGCACAGATAGCCCATTGTGTAACTTTGTGCTTAATTACAAACAAACAACGCGAAGTACGATGACTAATTCATTGAGACTTACAACAAAGAATCGTATTAACAGTATTTTTATACACACGCTTCAGTTCAGTGTAGGGAATATCTTCCTTGTTATTAATGCTAAGAAGCTTTCGATAGCTCAAAATCGGTTAGACAGATATTTCTCTCAAAAGTTTGGAATAACTTTTCAATTTATGACGCTGCTTAATTTAATCCAAAATAACAAAAATTGGCCATTGGTCGTATATACAGTTTGTTTGTTTTGAAATTCCCGCAAAGCTACACGAGGGCTATCTGCGCTAGCCGTCCCTAATTTAGCAGTGTAAGACTACAGAGAAGGCAGCTAGTCATCACCACCCACCGCCAACTCTTGGGCTACTCTTTCACCAACGAATAGTGGGATTGACTGTCACAGTATAACGCCCCCCACGGCTGAAAGGACGATCATATTTAGTGGGACGGGGATTCGAACCTGCAACCCGCAGATTGCGAGTCGAGCGCCCTAACACCTGGCCATGCCAGGCCTTTGTAAGTGATGAAAATGTACTGGCAGATTTATTTACAAACTAGATTAGTTACTTCTGATCACTTTTACGCAATATAATTTGACAACCTGAGTCGGAAGTTAATGTTTCTTTCCGTCAAAAGGTGTAATATCACGTTATATTGTAAGCAATAATTTTGAATAATAACACTTAACAGACCACAAACTGATTCATTGACTGGTTGGAAATGAATATTTTTGAACGGTTGTTTACCATGAGCTCAAAAATGCAATATATAAACTATATATATGCATAAAACCAAAACAAACATGTATTTATAGTTTGAATTCGATTACAGATTACACTATTTTATTTATCAAAAATATTTTTTCGTTACCTAATTCTTTTGTCCCTTGGTGGATCAGCGGTAAGTTTACGAAGTTATAAGGATAGAATCTGAGGTTCGATTCCCTGCGGTGGACACAGTGCAGATAGCCCATTGTTTAGCTTTGTACTAAGAAGACAACAACATAATCCTCTAGGCCAAATAGCGGCACATTAAAATACATGAAATCGTAAAGAATCTACCACAGTAAATAATGACAAAATATAGAAATCTATGTACCACAAGAGATATTCCTTAGAAATAATCTCAGTAATACCATTTATATTTTATCTCAAATTTTAGCCTACAAACTGAACTTTGTACATTTGGAGTTAAAAAGTACTTTACTAGCAAGCACTAGTAGTAGTAGATTAACACTTTAGCTTATGCAGTTGATAAAGCATTCAACTAGTGTTTACAAATCCTGAATTAAAAGTATAACAACTTTAGTATAAAAGGGATTTCCTTTAAGTGTAATGACGCCAATTTATATCTTTGCTGATGATCCAAAAGTACTATCACACTAATATAACACAGTGAAAGGTGAACGAGCACAAGGAGTTTTATTTGCAGACATTTTGGCTCATACTTACACTGTACTTTGAAGTCGTCTTCTTGATCACTGTAAGAGACTAATTCATGCAACTGCGCACATAAATGTAAGAGATATGGTATTGAAGACATGTGCACCAACAAGCATCTCCTCCTATCCAGTAAGCGTGCCTTAATGATTTGTTCAGCAAGTCAAACTATGAATCCGAGGGTATATGATTACGTCATTGCTTAAAAAAAAAGAACGTGCTCCACTCGTTATAAGATTCAAAATTAATTCCACTATTTGAATAGAATAATCCAAGAGTTGACGTTGGGTACTTTTGATTAGTTGCCTTACCTCCAGTCTGTCAGTTCAAAATTAGGGGAAGTTAGTGCAGATAACCCTTGTGTAGCTTTGATGTAAGTTTCTGAAACAATCGATCTACCCATCCTGTAGTAAACTGAGACACTGCTAGATAAGAAAGCCTGTGTAACATAGGATTACTTAGATTTATAAAATAGAAAAGGATTATTTTTTGTAAAAAATTAGAGCACTTGTTTAACGAATTCTATAAAATTCAATATACAATATACTTTCTGTCAACCAAGACTGGCCACAATCGAGAATCTAGACTTAACGAACTGTTGGTAGATTTGGGCCATTTTTAATTTATAAAATTGAAGACTCTCTCTAAATTCAGAAATAATACAACAGTTTTAATCTTTATAACCAGAATTGGAGACAAAACTAAACTGTAATATCACATTTACTACATTCCTCGAATTTCTATAAGAGAATATTAACATACTATATAAAACCTTACCATTTCTGAACCCAGGGAGACTTGTTTTCAATTTATTATCGCATATTTATAAAAAAAAGTTACAAAGCCATATTTTACCCTTTAATGTTGTTTCTCCTTATTACTCTGATTTTGATTTTGTTTGTTAATTCTTGCCACTTGGGATCAAACAGTAAGATTGTCACAGTTAATAATTGCATATAAAAACAAAAAAGACTTTAGATTTTATAGATAAGACGATCTTACATGCTTTTAAAGCAGAAAGAAAAAAACGTTTAAGCATGTCTTTAACTCAAATAATTCACAATACGATGCACTTGCAAGATCTCAATACGTTGAAATAATATCGAAAGTATTCATAGCTAAATATAGTCTACGTTATGTAACATTAGGGGATCCGAAAGTGTGAAAAAAATGAAAACAATCCAGATCATTTTGACCAATTTTTAATAGAGGATTGTACGACGTTTAAGTTAGACAATCAAATTTCAATAAGTACTGGTGAAGCCATATTCACTATCTGAAGCGCAGTATAATCCGCTAATACATAATTTTCATACAGAAATTTGTGTATCATAATTGAAATTAAATTAAAGATATGATTACATTCACAAAATAGTGTCATTCTTTGAATTGAAATGTGGTGTTAGATATGCACGATTGTATAGCGCAAGTGTTAAATTTAGTTATTTTTAGAAGCAATAGTTTATCGCAAGTTTGTTTATGTAACTGTGTGAACCATACATTATGTAGTTCAATTGTTGTTGTTGTCATAATATAAACAACTGTTTGGTTTAGATATTAGTGATTAATTTATTTTTGTGAGTGAATATTTTATTATTGTTTAGTTTTTGTTATAATAAGAGTAAAAAGCAAGCGATTTTAGAAAGTTTTGTTAATAATTCATTGACATCGAGAATATAGAAGGCGGACAGACGATTAACTGATAAAGATATAAATAGCATGAGACGAGCAGAAACAGCATACAGGTAATAGCAAAAGAAAATAAAGTTAGTGTAAAGTTAACTACCGTAGAAGTGATAGGCCTAACAACTGACATAGGCCTAACGTTTGATATATTAGAGTGAAACTAACAGTAGAAAAGAAGATGAGAAAAAAATTATTCTCTCAAAGCGTGGTTCTAAAGTAATTGAATCAGCTTGAGTGCACTTTGACAAAAGGAACAGAGGATCTTCAAAAGAAAGAAAACCAAACGATTACGGTAACTCGCGCCACAATTGGAAGTGAATCACAGAGAATACTAGTGCGACAGAAATAGAGAAGATAGTTCGGCTTGTCAACTGAAATTCTAAAGTAATTGAATAGGCCTAAATGGATATTTGACAATAAGGAGAGAACTACAAATATAGCATTTATAATATGTCCATAATAATTATAGTGCTTAAGAATTTAATGTATATACGTTAATTTTTTATGAATATATATATATTTCCTTTTTGCCAATTGTCATATAGAAAGGCTTTTAGTTATATTTCGTTATTGGTATGGATATATACTATGCTGTTGTTAGACTTAGGATTCTTCTACAGTAGGTTTCTGTGACTTGTTAGCGATAAATTCAACGATCAATAAATAACAGCACTTCACCTGTTTTCAAAATAACTATTTTTTGGAATTTTCAAGGTGAGATAGACATAGACTGATGATGATAGAGATAACATATAACTTATTTCCAAGCGTCAGATTTTTACGTATGTGTGGACAGGATTCTTTATATTACGTGTCTGTGACCTTTTGACGAAATATTTTAAAAATAAGCGAGCAGCAAATAATTCATTTGTTTTAAAATAATATATTCAAAACAAGTCAAACGTATGAACCAAAAAATGGTTAAACTATTGGTTATCACAGATGTATCCAGATATATTTGTTCAAAGTCCACACGGCTGTTCACTTACTTTACTACTAAACTTACAAACACACAGTCTATATCTATCACTAACTAAAAGGTTCTAGTAATATGACACAATAATAAAACAATCGCCAATTGCATGTTTAAATTTCAATAATAAAAAATGAAAACGAGGTCATACTTGATTTTTGTCCTTATTTTCATGAAATAAAAATTCAGTGTTAGTGAAGTGAACTTTGGCTTTAATTTTAAAGTAAGTGGATTACTTTATACAATAACATAAATCATATTATCTTTAATTTAAATAAGATCGATGTTTCTTACTTAATGAGGAATAAGAATTTTGGAAACGCTGACGCAACATAAAGTACATGATATATTCCTATCTAGTGTAACACAGAACATCCATCTTTGAAAGGAGGATTTAAATATTATATCAATAGACACATTTCATTTCGGTTACATAATTATAAAAGAAGTATAAGTTGAAAAAATCTTACTTAAGGCTCAATTCTTGAAATAAACTAAATGACCGAGAATTTAATTTAACGAGATAAAACAATCAGCTGGATGTTTATTTTATGAGTTCTCTACAAGCATTTTAAAGTTTTCCAACAATAGTGGATTAAGAGACGAAATTAGTCGAAGAAGTTAAAAAAAAAATTCGTACCAATCATTACGCGTTCATTATAACATTCCACAGAACAGTGATTAATACAAAACAACAAGTTCCTATTGAAACTTCTAAGACGATTACAGCACAAGTGACCTGGCTGAAAAAGTTATCTACAGTATTGAACAGTGTGTGTATGAAAGCTCTTAAAGAAGACTACGAATTTTTGCTGGTCTTAAAATTCCCAGGAGAAGACAAAGTAATCAGAGCTTAGTAACAAAAACTTATTCCAAGCACCAAACTGTGTGATCGAAAATAAAAAAAATCATTTCAGGTTACTATTTTTCTTTAATATCAGAAGCGTTATTTCACTGTATGGACAGCTTCTTGGTTGTTCCTAGATCCACTTCTCTATAAATCTAGTCGGTGTAATATTGTCAGAATTCTGATGGTCTTTATATGTGAAGTGGAATTAGCGTTATCAGTTGAAATGGGCAAAGGAATCTATAGTTTCTATTATCTCTTATATAGATAGATCATACTTCAAAACATCTACTTATTCATTATTTGAATGCGCATTGTTTTAACACGTTTGTATGTAATGTTGGAGATTTTATAGAAAAGTTTCAGTGTAAAGTATGCCTTTTATCTTTACGACACAAATGACGTCAAAGATGAGTAATAGATTGTCGAATGTACAAAAAATATTAGGCTCATTGTTTGTTTTGTACTCTTTCAATAGTGTTTTATTGAAATACGTGACCTAATCAGTATGTAGATTTGCTAAATTAAACACAGAAACATATACGCATCATACAAGATACTGTCTCAGCTTAATAGGGTAAGAATTTTTAAATCAAATAAAAATGGTTGGCGAAACTACCCAAGTTATGTTTTGTTACCGAACTGGAAGTCTCCCGGGGAGACAATGGTAAATCTTTCGATTTAGAACTCTAAAATCAGGTGTTCGATTCTCCTCGGTGGACATAGCAGATAGCCCGATGTGGCTTTTCTATAAAACGCACACTCGAACTGGAAATGGCTGCCAATTTGTGTCCCACGTAGATAGGATAATTTATCGAATTTATTACCTATACGAACACCAATCAATGAGTGGAATGTTTAGAATGTTAAATGTAACACTTTAAATTTCCACTGAAACTAAAAATTATTCATACTTATATTGGGTCATTTGTTTAAGACTAATACTTTAACTTTTTTATAGAGAGAAGTTATTCCAAAAAAATTTTGATATCAAATAAATGAACCCCAAACCTTAAACAATAACATAGCTTCACTACAATTAAGTCTGTTCTAAATAACTTGTATAATATTGTTACAATTGTTGCATTATCCTATTCTTTCTTGTTTATTTGGTTGTCTTTCAACTTACCCTATCCATTTATTCTGAATTTTAAATAAATTTTATAAAATGATTAAATGTTATAAATTTTTATACCTAATAATGTACCCTGTTCAATATAGCTTGTTGAAGATGAAATATGTGTATTCCGAAACGTTCAAGAATTAAATGCTTAACTTTTTTGCAGTTAAAAATTATTCCAAAAGTATTTTAAAAACCAAATATCTTTTTTAAAAAACGGATTCATTATCTAAGAGGTAAGCTGAATGACAAACGGTAAAAGACAGAGTTTGTTTAAAATGGTAGGACGTGAGTTTGGCCGTTATTCGCAAGACGAAATTCACATTTTATAAGGTAATGTAGACCTTTGGGGAAACTGTATCATAGCGAAGTCCCCCGTCATAGTAAACCATGTAAGAGTTTTTGAAAAGGAAGAAATACTAAAATGGAATCAAATCGATTTCCTTTTTTTGTTTTGTTTTTTTTTCAAACATACCTGTCAAATCACGTAAAGTATCGCTGATGGACAATTGTGATAGCAAAAATCAAACAAGAAAACACGAAGAAATAGGCGACTGCATACGGCAAAGCTTATACAGGAGAAGATCGAATTGGCCTTATAAGTTTTATTTTGAAAATGCTTCCATACTAGTATTGGTTCATCGTTCAATATCAGTGCTGTGATGTATAACAAAATGTACTGAAGAGAAATGGTTTGAAGTTCAACTATCAGGTCAAAATCACTCACAATAATTACAAAACATTCTAAATTTGTGTACAAATCTAATAAGCAAAACTCTATTTTTTCTGAGTATTTCATCTCGTACTAAGTACGATATCTGAAACAAATGGTATAAAATAAAATGTCAGTTGAAATTTCCTGTCGACAAAATTTGGCAATTCTAAACAATCAAAACTGTACATTACAGCTGTGATAAGCTTCAATTGGATCATGAAAAAATATAATAAAAGCGTGAAAATATTTAGAAAAAAACGTGAACCTTTTGAAACAAGGTCACTGTTTTCATTCTCTAAACATTTTTTCAAGCTGGCATAAGACGAAAGAGTTTAATTTCAAATGCTTAAAATTATGTACGATTTTCAGTTTTTTCCCCTCCAGTGAGCCAGCGGTAATTTTACGGACACACAACTCTCAAATCCGCGGTTCGATTCCTTGTGGTAGAAAGAACGTAGATAACCCATTGTATAGCTTTGTGCTGATACAAAGCACACATACATGTTTGGTTTGTTCGTCTCATGTGCTTTACCAAGTCATTGTTTCATCAGTTTTTACCTTAAATAGTAAATAATTTCATAAATTCCTTAGTCGTAATTACTATCAAATTTTAAAGATGGGGAATGAAATAGTTTCTTTAACAAGTTACTTTCACGGATATAGACAATAGTTACTGGATTCTGATTTGATAACTATAACAGTTATGTTCTTTATCTTCTCTTTACTAATTATTCTATTATAATAGTAAACATGGGAAATATTCTTATAAAATATTTCTTGTGTACAACGAGAATAATTATTTTATTTATATAATTATACATTTAAAGGAGTAACATATGTGCGTGAATGTGTGTGTGTGAAGTTTTAAACTTCAGTAAACTATCCAAAATCGAATTTAGGTGTAGGAAAGTACGGACGACGTCACCATATTCATAAAGAAGAGGTGTGTATAGAGATATGTATTTGGGGAATGGATCTGTCATCCATCACAACCTCATCTCAGACAACAAGTGTTTATGTGTTAAGGTTTTGCGTGTGTATTTCTCCATTTGTTTATTGTAACGTATTATAATTTCAAATGGCCTGTAACTGAGTTAACTGATAAATTTAAATCTGGTACTTAAATTATACTTTGGATTTAGTAGTTAAGTAAAAGCCAATATATAATCAGTTTATGATATTTGCCAACAAGATTGATACACACAGGTTTCTTTTTCAACACAAATACGTTTTAATATACACACAACAATACAATTTACAATAACAGTTATTACAAATCGTTAGTACAAACAATGATTTATGAACAAAAGTTTCACAAACTTACAAGCAATATAAAGTCTTCCTTTTAATCTGGAACTTCTTCGATATCTTATCGAGGGTTTACGATGAGCGAGTTCATTGGGAGTTGACGTAGGTATAATTCACTTAAAAGGAAGCTAGCTAGCTTTGCCCTTCGTTATTTACCAGCAACACACGCCGATTTTTCCACGATGAATTTAGATAATGTTTTCGTGAACATACTAATGTCGGATGAGAATCCACTGAAGTTAAATGATTTATAATGTTCGAACTTTGTAAATGCCCCTGGTCAAATATCCGATTGATAAACGTTATAACAATCACAGTTATAACTTTCGAAGTTTATAGCACACTGACTATTGTGTGGAAGCTTTCTAGAAATTTCAGTTTTACGTAACAATACTGAGCTACACTTAAGCGTTTACGTACATACATATTGTTGATTCTTACTCTCGAGAATCTTCTACAACTTTGGAGAATAGGCGAGAGTTTCTCAATACATATCTAACACTATAAGCTATGCATATTTTAAGATATAAACTTAATCTAAACAAACGTTGATATTAAAATAAATATATAATAACAAATTCGTTACATTATAGTGTGCGCGTGTGTGTTTTCTTGTAGCAAAGCCACATCAGGCTATCTGCTGTGTCCACCGAGAGGAATCGAAAACCCGATTTTAACATTGTAACTCCGAAGATTTACCGCTGTCCCACCGGGGGACTTGTTTACAGACACTTAAAGTGCAGGTACCGTCACCCTGTTGAGTTTTAATACTTGCCTCCGATACCCACGTTTTGAAAGCGTTACCGCAAGATCTAGATAAGTCGATCGGTTTATCATTTTTGATCAGACCAATCTGCTCAAAGTTTCTTTTGTGCTAGAGGTGTTTGGTGGGTATCACGCGTTGAAGACTAAGTTTAACCCATTTAAGTTTAACCTCGCAGTCATTGAAACGGCCCCATTACCATCATATTTATTCAGAGCTCTACATACATAACATCGTGTGTGAGTAGTTTAGGCAGTTCACTTAACTGTTTTAATTACTTTAAATATACAGCACTACCTTTACATTTTATAAACCTCGTACATTCAAATACAAAATACCACAACCAAAAAATGTTTTGTACACAGAGCACGAATTTTTCCGTAGGTTTTATTAAATAAGTAGCTAATGACAACAGTGCACGTTGCGCAGAATCAAACCTGTCATTCATATAATTATCAAATAATTGCATAATCGTTTATTACCATCTTTCTCTCTTTAACAGTGCCGATTTTTGTAATAGCCTGAATTATGCTAGTGCAGGAAATTATAAAATATGCAACTAATACGAACCGTCAAATTATTGTTTGCTTGTTTGTAGTAAAGTACAAAGCTACACGATGGGCTATTTGTGCTATGCCCACCACGAGTATCGAAACCAGGTTTTTTAGCGGTATAACCCCGCAGACTTGTTGCTGTGTCACTGAGGGGGGGGCGTCAAATTATTTAATCTATTAAGAAGATCGAGGGCTACTTTTAAAAACGTTACTTTTAGATTTGCTTCACAGTAACTATAGCCTTTTACACAAATATTTAACAGATCAAAGAGATGACATAAAGCTATTTCGAAAGCTATTAATTAAGAAAGTAAAATCACAAAATAAGTGATATAATTTGTGGTCCCTCATTTGTGTGTGTGTGTGTGTGTGTGTTTTGTTTTGTTTTCAATTCAGAATTAAACATTGCAATAAGAAATATTCAAATTGAATTTGGCAAAAAAACGATAAACCTTTTCTGGACTCAATTCCCTACCAGTTTTAAAACTTAGATATATAAGTTTGTATATATTGATTATTATTGATGAAGTTTTCATGTTGGAGCATATTTATATCTTCGTTCGTTTTAAAAGTACCTTACCTCTTTAGATTACCGGCTCATCTTCTTAGAAGAAAAGACAACCTCCTGTTTTCTTCCTCTCTGGCTGATTTGTTGCGCACCTATTTAACTCCTTGTAACCATAAGAGTGCTTGGTACCCCTGCTAATTGTAAGGCTTGTAATGCCTATCTTCAATAAAACATGCACTAGATCAGTCAGATAACATTTTTTTGATATTTCAAATCTTTCTCGGTTCCTGGGAAAACAAAGTGTTTACACCTGTTTTAGCGTTACTTGATCTCCTAGTAGCCCCCCCCCCCCAGTGGCACAGTGGAATGTTTGTGGACTTACAACGCTAAAAACCGGGTTTCGATACCCGTGATGGGCAGAGCACAGATAGCCCATTGTGTAGCTTTGTGCTTAACTTCAAACAAACAAACAATCTCTGAGTAAGTATCTCATTTGAATAAGATAAAGTAAAATCCGAAACGAATTGTCTTAAATGTATCTTAAACTGTACTAAAGCCAATTAAATTAATTTGGACGTTCTTTCTTTAATGTTTTTTTGTATTATTTATATTTTATCTATTTTCTCTTAGCTTAATTAATAATTCACTTACTTAAGAATGTCGAAACAATTGTTAAATCTTAATGTTATACAACAAAAACTGGATTTACAATTATTAGTTAGCAAAATACGTAATTAGGAATTAAATAACAAAGCATGTGGTTTCATGAACCGTTATTAACAGAACATATGACATTAAACACTGAGTATTTCATAAGTGGAAGTGACCGAATATTTTACGTCCATAAAATGTTACAAATACGAAAGTAACAGATTCCTCGTACCATGATTTGTTTGACATTTAATGTTGAAAAATTTGTACTTAAAGTGTTATAATTTTCTTGTTACAATATTAAAACAAGGTACTTCATAAACTTAGCTATTATTTCCAGTCATTCTTAATAATGATTTGTGGTAGCCTTCATAAAAGAATCAAATTTCTAAGAGAATTTTAAGACGTAGCGAAGAGTGTTGGGAAATGACTTTATATTGCTATGATATCTGCTACTCTAAACTTCGTTTTATATATCTAGTATGTTATGAAACGAACATTATAAAATAAAATGTTCAGCCACTATTAGCATTTATGTAATAAAATACTTCATTAAAAGTTCCTCTTCAATAACAATTAAAAGTGCATTAAGTTTGTTGGTTTTTGTTTATTTTCCGCTTTTAATGGCAACATAGTACATGTGATATATGCATTATAATTCTATCCTTAATCAACAAAAGAAACGTACACTTTTCACGAGGATAAGGCACAATCTGATTTAAAATACAGTTAAAAAAGAGGAGAAAAAATAATATTGATTCTCCCGTTGAAGAAGAAAAATGTTTTCCGTCGAGTCTGCCGCTGAAGATTATTAGCCATCATTTACTGTCTGTAAAACTCCCCATGAATGTGTGCCAAAATGACGATCACTTTTATTCTACCATTCACAGGAAATCTTAAAGGAATGTACTGAAAAAGTTTTCAACGTGGAACACTGGAAGACTTCTTCGATGTCTGAAATACACAAAGTGACGCTGCATGCCGTTTCTCTTTTTTTTTTCTCGACCGTTTAACTTTTGTTATAACTTCTAATTCTAGTTTCTGTTGTAGAGAATTTGTAGACTTCACGATTAAAATTCTGCTAAAGAATAAAACAAAACATTTTAATACCACTTCAAAGTTGTTTTTTGTTAGTTAAATCTTATATTCTAATGTTATTGTGTTGAAACTGAATTCGTGTGCATTTTTTATTCCACATAATATACCACCATTAAGAATATTTATGACTATACTGATCATTACTATGTTGATCATGCTTAATATAAAGCTGACTGCCTGCCTTCCATCTGGTTAGTAGTTCATAATTATGGACGGCGGCAGACAGCCTCAATAGCTTTGCCATAAATACAATACAAAAATACAAAACCTTTTAGAATATTAAAAGTGGATTATTCTGGATTAATCCATTCCTGGGCTAGTCAGAGGTTGTTTTTTTCTTTATACAATTTCGTCACAAAATAGAACGTTATGGAAATCAATATATATATAATAATTTATCTAAAAATACTCTAAATTTTCTTAGCGAAATGATAATACAAATTATAACATTTTAATGACTGTATTGTATTTGTATTCGTTCAAATTATCTGATAATTTTGTAGTCCCTAAGAATTAAAGAGATGTTTGATCAAAAATATAGATAGCTAAGTGTACATAAATTGTACTGGCCCAGTACGAAAGATTGAAAGGATGATTTTGTTTGTTGTTGTTGTTTTTTGCATTGTGATATTAATCACAATTCAAATTCCTATTATAGAATATCGAAGTAGGGACGCTTACAGAAATTACCCAAGTAAGATAAAATAGTAAAAATATTCTACACCTCACAGCAGCTAATTAAGATATTGACAAACCTGTTACTACGTTAAGATTAACATAATATATGAAAATTCAAAGAAAAAATTACTTGGCTTTAATAGTTCATTCCAAAAGCAACTGCTGACACACTTTTTGTCACATCCTGTATCTTCTCCTGTTACATAACACCGAAAGACAATTTCAGTTACAATATGCATAAAACAAAAGATTTGATTACTTGGTTATATTACTTTGATATAAATATATATATATAATTATAACTACTTGACTTTAAGTAGAAGTTGTAAAATGATAATAGTTTTTGTTGCTGTAATCTCTTTTTTGTTTTAAACTCACAATCATAAATACATAAAATATTAAATTGGTTGGCTGTAATTAAACATAAAGCTATCTGTGCTCTGTCCACCACGGGTATCGAAACCCGGTTTCTAGAGGTGTAAGTCCGCAGACATACAGTTGTGCCACTGGGAAGAAATATTAGATTTATATAAGCAGAGGTTTATCCTTGAACCACCGGGAGACATAGAGAATAAAATATCAGTATATGTTAAGGTAACATAAATGAAAATAAAAATAAGTAAAACTAGGTGAAATCATAGCATAAAACCAAAATATATAAATAAACTCGATATTACATAATTGACGGACATAACAAAATCGAGATCAAATTAAAGTATTGTTTGCAGAATGTTACCAATATATATATATATAAACTGTTATACAATGAAACTTTGTACATAATAAAAAGCTTTACATATTCAAAAACCTAGACAGGGAAACATTAGGTTAGACGTCCCCTTCAGTAAAATGACCACCCCTTGTATATATTATCAGCTATGATGTGCTACCACCTCTAGAGTGAGTTATGTGTCACTGTTGTTCACCTGATACCATGCATAAAGACATTGGTACACTAATACGATTGTGAATGTTTAAATCGCGACTTGTACTTTTTGTTTTTGCTTAAAAAGGTGATATTTTTAGGAATAAACTTTTGTAAATTTTAAACAATAAGGAATTATAGACAGACGAATATGCTGTAAATGAAACACAGTTCAAGTTCATTGAATTTTTTATAACGTGCGATTGCTTTACGAAGAATGGCTTAAGATAAACCCCCACACGGAGCCATCTTGTCCCACATCTATGATGTACATTGCGGCCGTAAGCGTATGACGGAATTATACGTCACTTCCTCACGCTTGTACCTAATGTGCCATTATCCTAGATAATGCGAACTTGAGCATGACCTTCACAATTCCTGCAGGGAGCATTTAAATTATGATTTAAGTGACTTATTTGAATACAGTTGTTAGATACAGATCCTATTTTAAATTAAATCTCAGTTGTTACAATTAGATGGGGTCTATCTTACGTTATCTTTGGGGGCCGTTTTATCCAATGATATAGGTAAAACAGCCCCAACCACAAGAAGTGCATTTGTTTCAATATCTAGAAAAAGTCTTATGTCCAATCTTTACTTGAACTAACTTTTTCTTTTTATCGCATCCATCTTAAATGGTAAAAACCACATTTAAAGTTAAGGTGGTCATTTTACCACATCTTTCCCCATACAAATAACAATAAAAATTATCACCAAGTAATGGGCTATACATCACATCCACAATGATATGTATTTAACATTCAAACATTAACAAGTTTGGAGAATAGCTAACAGATTGTTGCTCTGGTGCCCTTTTATGTCATCATTGCAGTTGCTCATCCTTCAAAGACTATTTTGGCTTTATAAACGTTACAAAAAAACTGCTTAACAGTTTACAAATACTCTGAGCCAGGCCATAAAACCGAGGACTATTCTGGTGCTTCTGATGAAGATATTTGTTGCTTAGCTAAGTTGTCAGCATAAACTATACTGAAATGTCAGTAAGTGAGTCAAGAACTGCCAAGTTTGTGAAAAAATCAGTAGGGACCAATACATTCCAATTACTATAACTATCTCCTGAGAGAGGTCTGATAAAGTCCAAGGCCATTTTATTCAATGGAGAACATTCCATTTTCTTTCTGGGTTTGCTCAGGTATAGCACGTGTTAATTCTGAGCTAAATACACAGTACATAGTCTGCACTATCTTTGTACTTCGTGTCATGGACACGTCCAGAAGAACCATTTCTGAGAGTTGATGTAATGTATAACACTCAAGTGGTATTTCCTATTTTCATACTATGTAATTTTCAGAGAATCTCCTGTCTCAGAGATCTTGAAACCACCAACTGTTTCATAGTACTGGTTTTCATGCTTGTATGAATCATACCCGTTGGTACATCACACCATTTCACACAATTCCAACTAACATGTTAGTGCCAAAGATTACGTTCCGTGCTGCATTCATCATTCTGTGACAATCACACTCCAGCCGTAGTTCCAAAGCTATGTCTAGTTTCTTCAAACAATCCTGCCAAAACATCTGAGCTGTAAATTATGAAATCCATCTATTCTTTGCATTCTCAGTGCTGTATGGTTAAACATCAATGCTATGATAGTGACTATCGCAGCTACATCATACCCAAGTTCTGTATACTTTACCAAACAAAAACTATTACTGGTTAAAGAAATAAAACATCTGCATTGCCATGCCACTGACCAAGCTAATATTGTATAACAATGTTGCATTCTTACAGTTTGACTATCTAACAGGCAATTATAGATTTTGAGTGATTAAAATTAATGATCCAATTCAGTGACGCAGTGTACACTCAAATAGTGACCTATCTTTCATATATGTAATGATAATATTCGTTTACAAAATACTGCATTTATTTTTTTACAATAATGGCATTTTGCAGTAGTCAGCGTATGACTAGTATACACAATCGCACTATATTTACCATCTTGAAGCACGGCTCCAATGCTACCATCACTGACATCTGTATCCAGTTAGAATGGTGTATATTGTCTTAGATAAGCTAACAAAAGAGCATTGGTTAAGGCAAATTTAGTGACTGGAATGCCTGTTCACAGCTTTTACTTTGCTTAAAGTGACTTAGATTTTTTGTCAGTGATGAAAATTGTGCCCAACCTTGAAAGTTTTAGGCAAAGTTAGAATTATCTCTCTCTCTTGTTTGTACGTTTGGTCCAGTCATTCACCTTTACAATTTTTGCAGAAGTTGTGGACTGCCCCTAGTAGTAGTATGACTAATAAATGAGACGTTTAGACATAAATTCAAAATTGTATGGCTTAAGTCGTAGTCCTGCAGCAACCAGAGATAAACATCTAAACACCAGACACATTTTCTACTGTAGACGTGTACTGTGAGCTCCACTAGTTTCTTGAAAGACCAAATGACATGATGCAGAACTCATGAAATCTACCTTGAATGCTGAAAGTAGTCTTACATTTATATTCATGATCTAGTCTTATGTGGCACTAACAGTTTAGTGATCTAAGTTACTGAATCATTTGTACCCTTCTAAAGAAACCAGATATTCATCTGACTAAGGAAATGTGCTGATCTATGTATTACGTTCTTCCAATTAAAATCAATACAAATCTTGACGTGTCTTTCTTCCTTCTTTATGACAATCATAAACAATGGTTACCACATATTTCCTAATAATGATTTTGCAACTATCTCCTTTAGCATCCATTCTGCTTAATTGTAGAACTGTATCAGCTGAAAGATATAATTCACCTGGCTGGATCTCCTCAGGTCATGTCTGTACATCAATCCATCTTTGGAGATCGGGACTGCAGGATGCAGTTATCTTGGCTATGCTAAAGCTCAACATGCTCAGTCTTTGTTGCCTTTGCCCCATGACTCACTACTGGTATTTTCTTTTTAGTCCTGGGTGCCTCTGACAGGCCGATCATTGACTTGGGAACGCACATTACTTAACAACATTTTTAATCAGTAGACGGATAAGATCCCTCTTGAGTACTGCTATTTTGCTGAATAACATTTTACTTTTAGAAATGGGCTCCTTAGGAACCATCTGAAGTCCTCCAACCTTGGCCTGATATCAGTTTACTCATTTAGATACAAGTTTCAATAGAAGAAGCCCCCCAGTGGCACAGCGGTATGTCTGCGGACTTACAACGCTAGAATCCGGGTTTCGATACCCGTGGTGGGCAGAGCACAGATAGCCCATTGTGTAGCTTTGTGCTTAATTACAAACAAACAATAGAAAAAAACATCTCTCGAGTTTGCTGGGATAAATAACAAGAGGAAACAGAGAAGAAAGAGTCACTTTCACATTTCAAAGTTCTAAGATAACGAAAACCTAGTCATAGCATAATGTTCTGAATGAATATGCAGAAGTGTAGACAAATCTCTGTGATTTTAGAATAAAGATAAGTATACCACACAAGCATTGTTCATCAACAAACAATATTTTATCAAACACAAGAATACAGTAGTAAATAAGATTCTTTAATACAGTAAATAAAAAGATCAACGTTTAATCTGAATTAAAAAAAAAACATTTTGAACTGAATTATGAATATATAAAGAAAATGATAAACTGAAGAAAACCAGGTCAGCTGTTTCGGAGGGAAGAAAGCCAAAAACACATTGTTTTTTGAACTCGACTTTCATTCTCCGGATCTCAACAAAAAGTTTCGGAAAATCAAGAAACTCTCACCCAGGCAGCTTTAATACTTTTGCAAAATAAATTACTAAGGGCTGTACACAAATTGAATAACCTCAAATTTGTGACTGAGTGGTTAGAAATATACACATTTTATGTTGTAGATTTTTACTTATCATTTTAAAAAAGTTTCTTTTATATATGCACAAATGAAATTTGAAAAATAAAATAAAAACTTGACAGTTACAATGAATTGGAATACAATCCGCTTTTAATAAATTATCTTAAACCCCTGAAATTCGCGTAGCATAATGGTTTTTATTCCGTTCAGGCTAATTATAGAAATAATTTTAGATGTGACTTATTATAGAGTATAATAACTGGTATGTTTTTTTTTACCCTACGTTTTGTCATTATTTTCAACCACTAGACTTTTTTCTCTAAGTCATTAGTCTCAAAGTTTCTCTCCTCTTTCACGACACATCTCACTACTGTATATATCGTCTTTACGAGATTCGATATCAAATTGCCTATTTTCCCAAAATCCTCATCATACACCCAACGTTCGTTCTTTACACAAGTATTAGCGTTCTACAGAATGCAATATTATACTTGCGCTCTTTTCTGCATGTTTAGACGTTAGAACACGATGAATCATAAGTTTTAGTTTTACCTTACGTAGAACACATTTACAAAATAGCATCGTCTTTCTTGTCGTTGATTGGATGGTCTGATGGAAGGAATTTCAGTACGATGATGAGATCTAAATTTATTAGCAAGCTATAAATACGTCAAGTTCTAATATAATCCTACACGCTGCGAGAGGTATTCCAAACATGATTAACTAATCCTTTCCACAAATACCTTTAGAATATTAAATACAATAGGTTTCGCTATGTTTTTGCTTTGTTATGTTTTTGAAAAAACAACAACAACAAAAAAAAAAAACGTAGTCATGTCACAAATACCGGTATTTATTAACTTAAACAATGTATCAAAATACAATTTTCTGTATGTATGCATGCTCTACCTTTCGACTAACATGCAACGTGTCTAAAATGATTAAATTAAATTTCATGACTTACCCATCAGTTTGTTAATGATTTCATGGTTTATTTAATGAAACAAAATTGTACAAATTATAAAATAGAACATTTTAAAAAAACCTTAAACAGATAAAAATCATAATCGCAATGCAAACTAATTAGATTTTAGGACGCATAAGCTGGCTGAGCATGACAGTTAGTCGTAATACATTTATGCACACATGACATATCAATAAGACAGGTAAGAATTCAACTCACATCATTCTTTACTGGCCCCATACGGGTGTCTAACAAGTGTGTGCTCGATAACAATAAAATAATGACACTCTTGTTTCGTTGATTAACAACAATTATATGAAATAACCCAGAATACATGTTGTTCGTGGAAATTATATATACAGCGTATATGACACCATAAACTACGCAATATCAGGAAACATTAAAGTGAAATTACTCTACATTAATCAGATTTCTCAGTAAAAATTAATCTTAACAAAAACTGGTTTTTGTTGTGAGGAGAAGAAATCCACTGTATACTTTAAATAAAAGCCCAAAGATACAGCTTTAAGTGGATTATTTATTTTTAACTTTATTACAACATTTCGACCACTCGCGTGGTCATCATAAGATGTTTTCTAAATTGGAACAAAATTCTCGCTCAATATTTTATACAACAGACGACAGTTACATGGTGATGACCACACGACTGGTCAAAACATTGTCATAAAGTTAAAAAAATAAACATAAATAATCCAATCAAAAGCTCTATCTATGAATTTTATTAAAACTTATTTTGTTCATATGAAAAAAAACAAAAAAAAACAGCTTCAACCGTCAATTATTTCTCGATCTATCTTCTGAAATAAATATTTAGATTTATATACGTATATACACAGTGGTGACTCCTAATGTGCTCGTTGTGATACAATTTCCAGAGGTCATCAGTAAACTGTTTTTATAGGTAAAAATGGAAGAGCTTATTCCAACGATTAACATAATTTCTGATGGTATTTAATGATATTTCAGTACTAAATATTAGTATCTTACGTAGCATACGTTATTTGTGTTAATATTCACAAACTGGGAAAATCGATTACAAACTTATAAGAAGACAGGGACAGCTACATTTTCCCATTTGAACATAAATTTTATAATTCCCATTCTGAACTTTGGCTGCAACATTCTGTTACAGCAAAGGGCCGTTGCTGCTTTTAGCGCAAAGCTACGCAATGGACTATCTGCGCTCTGTTCACCGTGAGGAATAGAACTCTGTATTTTAGCATTGTAAGTTCCCTAAATATACCCTTGACCCACTGTGGGATATAGTAAACGGTATTTTGTACTTGTATTAATGGCAAGGATACTAAGACTAACTGCCGCCGTCCCTAATTTTAAACTACTCAAAAGAAGAAAGGCGTTCAGAAAATAACATCCTACCATCCACGCTAAGGGATTGACTATATGTCACTCTTTCAACGCACCCGCAGAGTGAGTGGAATATTTTGTATTATCGCATGGTTTCTAACCCGGTTCTCCAGCTCCGAAATCCAGAGTTCTACCACAGGCCCAACCCGCGCCCCTACAGCTAAAGGAACATAAGTTTAGAAGGACTAGAGTTGAAAGTGTTATATATATATCATTCTGGTATACACGAGTTCCCCCATTTCATTTAAATGTATAACTTTATTACAGAGTGACGTTCAGAAACAACATCAGTATTTTCTAATATTAACATCTCACGTGAAATCAGTTTTAAAACTGTGTTATATAAGGACCAGGGGGTTTAATTTGGGAATTTTTAGCACTTACTATAATCATATAATATATAATAAACGTTGCTAGTTTATCAATGTATTTCATTTCAGTTGTAAATGGGAGCCTTCGTTCATTTTCTATGAATTAGATAATTGTAATGTTAAGAATATTTTGAATAACAATTATTTCAAAGCATAAGAATAATAGAAATAAAGCGTATTATTAAAACCCAGTATTTTAGAAGTTAAATAATTATCAAAATATGGTTTGGAGCTTTTAATATTTATTTCACTACTTTTATGAGCCTAGACAATGATTTGTGAAATTTATGCTATGATTTTATAGTTTGTTGGTTACAAATCATGATAGAAAATTATGTAACTTGTAGGATTTAGTTTCGGAAAGGATTACATTTCAACAAACCACTAATCATAAAAATAAAACAAACGTGCATTAATGCATAATTTATGATAGCTTTGTGAATACTGCTGCGTCACGTTTATAACTACTCTAAGAGACTTGTTTAGTTTTGAACATACTTCACATACCTTGTACAGTAAGCTTTTACGTTTAATAAGTTCCGAAAGTTTCTAACTATGAATGATAACAAAATTGTATTTGGTCACAGGTTTTCTTGTGTTTATTTGAATTCGTACATAACACTTTATTAAGATGTGCAAAATTGTATATATTTGTGTAGCTGTAGAGCAATTAGTTAATTGTTTGTTCGTAATTTCGCGCAAAGCTACACGAGGGCTATTTGCGCTAGCCGTCCCTAATTTAGCAGTGTAAGACTAGAGGGAAAGCAGCTAGTCATCACCACCCACTGCCAACTCTTGGGCTATTCTTTTTAGCAACGAATAGTGGGATTGACCGTCACGTTATAACGCCCCCACGGCTGAAAGGGCGAGCATGTTTGGTGGGACGCGGATTCGAACCCGCAACCCGCAGATTGCGAGTCGGGCTCCCTAACCACCTGGCAATGCCGGGCCAAGCAATTAGTTAAATAATTAATGTTTTTCCATTATATAATACGTATAGAATAGTGTTATACGTGGCTTAAAAAAAAATGGACGATACCTTTGTCATTTCGAAATTTCTTGGAACAGTACCATTTTTTAAGTCCGTATGACAGCCTAGAAATACCAGCTTTACAAGAGACAAAGTACTTCGGTAACAAGCTTCTTTTGAGACATCATATTATTGATTTTTTTCCACATTCATTTTTCCGGAGAATGACATCCTACTTTGTTTCCAAATAATACCATCCAGGTTACGTGTGAAAGCCTAAATGTTCTGTTGCTTGTTAATTAAAGCACTGTAAAAGTATTACAGCTTTAGTTTAGCTAAACGCTCATGGGAAGAGTGTGCTACTTGAATTAATAACTACAAGTTTTTTTCATGACATACAATACTTTTCATTCTCATTAAAACGGTGATTTCCACTTGCATCGTGACTAAATACATATGAAAGCTTTCTCAAGCTACAAGTTGGTAATTTTCACTGGACAATGATATAGTATAGATTTTACCAATTTTCCATTGTTACAGAACCCTGGAAACGTAATAGGGAATATTGGTAGTGAACCTTATGTGGTTTCCATATGCTTTGAGTTAGGTGAACTCTGAGTTGAGTCTTTCACCTTCCTCATGATTTCTGGCAGGTACAGTTCATACAAGATTTAGAATTAATACTACTTTACCTAAATTATCTCTAAAATAATAATAACAATAACTACTTTTATAATTGCTTTGTAATATAATTCTTTTTTTTTTATCTAGAGGATTTCATTAAAAAGAAAAAAAAAAAGGGTTGCATTTCCTC
>NW_013665627.1:1015242-1044645 GCF_000517525.1 Limulus polyphemus
AAAAAAAAAAAAAAAAAAAACTCCTTTTAAAATTGCTTTGTAATAAAATTTTTTTTTTTTTATCAGGAGGATTTCATGAAAAAGAAAAAAAAAAGGGTTGCATTTCCTCTTTAAACTCGAATATAAAAAGTGAATTGTAAGTTAACTGATGTAACGATTCTTAACCGCTTTACACTGCAAGCAGAATTGGCCAGTAACAAATTTAATTGCTCTTAAGAAAACATAAAAAAAAGCAATTGGTGTAAAAATGTGTTAAAGAAAGAAAATATAGTCAACGCTTTTGGCCAAAATCGTTCAATGAGCTTTATGTCTCTTTGTTAGAGATTTTACAACTGTATCAGTTTTTGTGACAACACTGTTGCTTAGTTTTTTTACTGTGTGCTTTTCGACTTAACATAAAATACTACAACAGTGAACCAATGTAATATTTTTACTTCAAAAACTTATTACATGTTATCTATAATAAGCACAATGTTGAAGAAATATACAATCGTTTGTCTTGTACCAATTTGTTTATTATAAAATTTAAACAATATTTCTTGATATTTAATTTATTGTAAATGAAAAAAAATAATTATAGACAGCAATTATTATGACAAATATTGTAAACATATAAAATTCGTGAGCATCTGAAACAGTCTTAAGCATTCACTGTCTATCACACCAAAACAAAACAACCATGGGACTATCTGTTTCTAATAGCTGAAAGAAAAATAACCATACCCAATGACAGAAGGTAATTCTTCTTTATGTTGGTTCTTTCTTTAGAGATAATTTAATTCCAACAGCACTTGGAAATTGTGTTGATATATGAGCAATACTAGTAATAAGACTGAAAATTGTAAAAAAAATTATTATTTTTAATCAACAAACATTTTTATTCATGAAGTCTAAAAACTAACTATTTACAATTTTGTGATTATTTCAAACATTAATAATTAGTACACATCTATCATTGGTTATTTTTCATCCAGAATAACAACAGTGATACTCCATACGCAAACATGTCATCCACAATAAGCACAATGTTGAAAATTGCTACATGCCATAAGAGAAAGGTCAATCAGTCATTTATATGAGTATATATTCAGCAATATAGTTTGATTTCTGTTTAATTGAAAAATAAAATAAAAAGATAACTCCAGACAGCAACAATATATGCTCTTGGTGGGTAGATTATATAAATAAATAATTTTTAACCATCAGTTAAAAGTTATCCATAGAATGATTAGATACAGTAATAAAATATCTTAAGCTTGGTGGCTGGAATACCAAAAGAAACCAAATTTAACAATCAAATAATGCTGTCCACAAACTGTTGAAGGATTGGCACAAGAATTAATTAAAGTAATTGGAAAATATGTGATGAATTCAAACTTTAGAATTTTAGATTAGCATCAAGGGGCACAAAAAATGCTTAACAGCTATGCACCCAATCAAGTAGCACTGGATCAATGTTATCCTTACACTGTCCTCGGATTAGGCTTAACATTTAAAATACAAGTGAATTGTGAAGTTCTTAAATTTATATTCTAAGAAAAAGAAAATAATACGAATTTTGGAATACTTTTATAAACAAATAAGTTAGTAACCTGAAGAAACTTTGTTTTATATCATAGAAATATTAATACTGATTTATAATGATGTGGTTATAATGCTCTATATAGCAATTATGTCTGTGTATATTCATTCTATGAAGTAATGTCTTTCTCTGAATCCATATATATAAATGTAGCTGCATCTAAGGAGCTACAGAATTCACAAGCAGAGTCAAGTATATGTTTAAATCAACTTAATCTGTCTTAACACATAAAACTGTCCCTTTTTCTAAAGATCACAAAAGTTATAGCAAACCAGAAATCATAAACAAATACAAACATCAGTTAATAAACACAAACGTCCTATTATACTTAAGAATATTAAAGATCTAAAATGCAACAGAAAATAGAATGTTTAAGATTCACCAACTTATTATCACTAAACACATTTTAAGAACTGACTAATGTTTAACTCTGTCAGAAACATCAATTAGTTCAGCCAAAGTTTGTTATGAATCTACACAAGTGGAAAATATTTTGAAAGATTTTTCTTTTCACCAAAACTCCACTGGTATAACACAATAAACAAAACAAGTACTAAATTTTCCTTAAGGCTGTAAGAACAAGTTACTTTTATAAAGCAAATCTTGGAAGTTAATCCTTGCTAACAACAGGCAGAAGCAGTTATAACAAGCAGATAAGATCTATATAATTTTAAAGAATAATACCTAAGTTCAGCATGGCCTAATAGAATGGTTATTTCTCCACTGTGCTAATTTCAAAATGCGAGCTACTTACATTTTTATGTATGACTTGAATGATTTAAAAATTAATTCTGTTAATATTCTGTTGTTGTTAATATTCTGCAACACAGGTTATTTTCAAAATGGAAAGTTATTAATAAAATTTATGAAACAGTATTTATGTATGTATGTATGTTTACATTCAGTATAATGGGCAGAAGCATCTAATGTAAGCACTGTATGTAAACAGTTTATTAAGTTGCAAAAATCTTTAAAAATAATTCTTCTTTATTGAAAAAAGAAACAAACTATTTTTTCAATTACCAAACAGTCTAGCAAATATTCTGCATGAGCCACACTATGTATTTAAATTAAACAAGTCTTCAAATATAAAGACATATAATCATTACCAGAGGAATGATCATCAGTATTGAAAATGATGATAACAATTACATGGAATGTATTCACAGTTTAATATATATTTCTTTAACCATACCTTCTATTATCATATCTCTATTCAATTAGCATTGTATCTGGAAAATATTACATAAAAGTAAATCACTCAAAATTACACTTCAAGCTCTGCCCTATGACCAAAAAGTGGCAAAGGTTAAGATAAAACAAAGGACAGTAAGACCTTGCCAGACCTTAAATTTTATAGTAAACATATTACCACAATGTTTGCCACAAGACAAACTGAAGCTCTTTCTAGTTATTAATAACCTTAGTTCCTCTTATGCATGACCTATTTCACCAGCTTGCTAATGCAGAAGCATTAACAACTTCAAATTTCCATTTTTGATTCTGGCTGGTTGGGTCACAAGGGCTCATGAAAAGCTCCTGACGTTCACTATCACAATCCAGACAATTTCCAGTTATAGGATGAAGCAGGTGTTGGTTGTTCTGAAAATTATTTACAAGAATAATATCTTAATTTATATTTAAATTTGAGATTTAGAGCATCAGAAAATATTTAAGTTCCAGAAGTTTGCAGCAAGAAAATAAGCATTTATGTGAAAGAAAATTACATTTGTCTTCAATATAAATATAATCGTAAATGTTAAAATATACAAAACAAATAGTTCATTATGGATAGATCTCAACTGTGAAAGTGAAGGGAATAAATTTTTTATAATGTATCTCTGTTAGGTAAAGGCCTATTTTTAAAAGTTATTGGTTTACAGGGTTTCTTATTTTTTTTATTTAATTGATTTTTTTTAACATTATGGTAGAAAAAATATAAATGTTTTTACCATATAAAATATAACTTCAAAAGTATAATAACAGCAATCTTTGCAATGTTCATTTCCACTTTACAGTTATAAATATAAAAAACTAAAAAATGTGTATTTTTATACAAAGAAAGAAGAAAACATTCGGAAAAAAGAAATAGATAAAAAAATAATAAGGATAAGAACAACTACAAAAAAAAGAAAAGAAACTAGAACCAGAGAAAGTGACTTAAGAAACTCACCAAATCATACTTCCATAGCTGGTTTCCCTGCATGCCATGGCAACTCCACAGAACAACAGGTGCATGGGTTTCTGAGCTAGATACATCAAAACAGACACTTCTTTTGGCTGGACGGATGTCTTTATGCCAAGTTAAAACAAACTGCTACAAAATGAAAAGAAAAAAAAACCAAGGTAGTAACAAAATGGTAAATATTGAAGCATAGAAGTGACACTTTCTAATGTGGCTGATGTGTGAAAAATTTACATAGAAGCATTTGTTAAGTGAGCATACACATTGGAGAGAAATAGAAAATTATTGTTTCATAATAAGAAGTAGTGAGCTTATTACCATACAAACAAGTAAGCATATAAATAAATTACCATACATTTTTCAATACATGATTTACGCAGTGTATGCACAATAAACAAAGGTAAAATGGGCCTTAACTGTCATGTTGAGGTAACATATTTAAGGACTTTGGCTCTCTTAGTTGAATATAGTCCTTCTGCAGTCAATTTCTGACAAGTGATGCTGCCTGAACAAGATCACTATCACCCATTTTCATCTTCAACCTAAATCCTCCATGTACACAGTTATATATTTAAGGAGCCAGATTTTTTGTATGTTTAAGCACCATATGTTTTCAAGTGAAGAGGAAACTTAGTGCACATAATTAAATTAAATAAAAAAAACGTTATTTTATTTTTAGATGATTCCTACTATATATATATATATATAGACATCTTTAAAAGTAAAGATTATTATTTGATTGAAAATCACCCAGTTTCACATACCGAGTATATCACATACATCTTAACTGCTGCAGCAGTATCCGTGTGCACATAATTATTATCACAAAAACAGACAAGCTTTAATGTCTAAGCAATTTACTAAATACATTTTAACTTGCTAAAAAAAAAATATTTGCCAAATAAAAACATACTCAAATATCAGATGTATTACAAAACATAGTTTAGAACATAGGAAGACAAAACAGCACATCCTATAAGCATAAATGTGTTAAATAAAAAATTGTAACATAAATAAATCACCAGAGAATGTCAAAAATAGAAACAGGCAAAAGTATTAAGTCTATTAAATAAAACATCTGTAAAATCTGCTTCAAGAAAAATATCATTATCATGATTCCTAATCATTTCTAAAGCACATTTAACCTTTAAACATTTCAGGTTTTACTGTAATTTCTCAGAAAGAGAAACTTATATCATGAAAACTAGCATACCACAGACACATGCAAAAGTGCAGATTCTTTTCATTTACCAATACTGTCAAAAGCAAAAATACAATTATGACAGACAATACAACATTTAAATAAATTGCTTTATATTTCATTACTATACAAGAATAAACTTGTTATTCTGCTTTATGATTAATAATTTAAAACTTCTCTTGTTACTTCTCTTGTTTTATGATATATGGCAATATATAATAGAATACTGCATTTTCCCCACCATGAACATTATTATTGCTACAATATATTTTGATCTTCAATACAAGTACATTAATTAAGAAACACATACCTGTTCTCCACCTTGGTTATCATTATCTTTTATACATTTTTCCAGATTAAATCTTTCATTTTGACCTCGAAATCGGGTATCAATGCACAAATTCCTACCAACATTGCGAATCTGGTGCAATATACAAAAGGTACAAATTAAACAATGCATCTAGATGACAAAGTGTACATCTAGAAAATGATTACATATGTCCTAAGTAAAAAGGATGTTCAGAATATCAAGATCATATGGTACTTGATATAATGAGAAATATTAAAATAAATTATATTAATAAAAAGCTAAGAATTCTATTACATTATACCCAGTCTACATGCTTATAGCACTGTTAACAACTTCATTCATAACGATGACACATGTCAACAATAAATGAGAACAATTAATGGACTTCTTTGTTACTTTGAACAATCTAGGTTTTTGTTATTTATTAAAGAGTCAAATTTTATTATATAGTAAAATGGCTGCCACTTTGTGCATCTCACTTCAACTAAAAGGCTATGTTAAATTTTTCAATCTAATGAAAGCTTAAAAATGGAAAACCCACAAGTCACTAAAGTTTCTAATTACTCATGAAACAAAAGAATTTTTTTTATTAATTAAACTAATATAACAGGATTTATCCACAATGCATTCTTCACCCTTGGATGAATAATACTATTTCACTGTATGTGTAGTAAAGAAATTCAAGTTAATTAGCACTTTTAATTAGAACAAAAATATATATACTACTTTAAGTTTTCACGAGAAAACCTTACATTATTGATTAATTCTTATGAATGTGAATTATAATTATATCCTATTTATTACAGATTCTTCTTATGAAAACCGTATTTTTATACAATAAACAAGTTACTTCAGATACCTACCTGCTCTCTTTGTAGTTATAAATATTTTAATGGAAGAATTAGGCAGAAAATAGATTGTTTTACTGTAGCTGTAAATTTTCAGAGTTTTCTACGTTGGTTTGCTTGCCGAGTAGTTCTATTTATCAAATTATATATAAGGCCTAGAAAAGGTTTTAACTATTTGGATGCTACTAGATTAAACTGTTATATTAAGTCAAAAACACCTAACAGGCCATATCATTTGAACTAAATAATGCAAAAATTCTAAAACTTAAATAATTAAATTGCTTCTTATTCTGTTGGTTAATTGATAATAAAAATAAGGGTAGCTATTTTGTACAAGTAGCAGATGTAGACTGCTCCACATATACACAGTTATTAGCTAAGAACATACACCTGCTTTAATTAACTAACAAATAAAATGTAACTACATTGAAAAATTCATAAAATAGATTAGCCTAATTTTTAGACTGACTTATTAAAACTATGAAATTTTGCATAAGGACATAATATAATGTTGAAGTAAATATTCTACCTTTCATAAATTCTTTGAAAAGCAGAAACTGTACAAATGAATTTGACCAAGGTATGTACTTATTTCCCAACTTATTGAAAATCTGCTGTTGTTTTTATGCACACTTATCTTTAACAATACATATATATCTATGTAAAAGGTAACTAATTTGCCAGTTCGGGGCCCAAACAATAGGGAAACCATAAATAGCCAGCCTTCTGACATTCTTCATTGATTAATTAATTCAAGTTCTCCATAAAAATATTAAAGACATCCAGTGAAAGCTCATCCCAAGTATCCATATATACATATATCAGTAAGTTTACAATTAACAAAGAAAACGATGTGTTACAGTACCATACATTTTCTTATTTCTAATTTTTAAAAAGGATCTTGGTATGGTGGTGGATATATCACTCATGCCTCTGTTACTAGTATGAAGCTAATACAATTTTAGGGTGTATTTATAGACATATTGATCCAAAGTCAAAAAAGGTGATTATCTCTTTCTCTCTAAAAGTCACTAGTTAAGACTCACTTGGAATATTGTGTACAGTTTTAGTCTCCTTATCTAAGAAGGATATTGACTTATTGGAAAGTGTTCAGAGGAGAGCTATTAGGATGATCTCAGAGAAGGAAAGGTTATATCACAGTAATAGATTAGGAACTCTTAAATTACTTTCTTTTGAGGAAGGGTAAAAGGTGTTCTTACTGAAGTTTACAAGATTATCTGGAAAATCAATACAATAAAGACTTCTGATCTCTTTGTACTGCTTTAACATGTTCTATTGTTGGGTGAATTCTTTCGGGTTATCTGGTAAAAAATAATGCCAAGTACAGTCCACATCATGGTAATGAATTAGTTTATTTCTTCTATAATGTTTGCTATGGTGAGTTTACTTTGACACAAGATATAGGCCTAAGTTCACAAACAAACTTTTCAATATAAACATTGAAATTACTGCAGGCCTGATACACTAATATTAATTAACAGAAACTCCCTTGGTTGATAACAAACCTGACTAATTTACTAATTAGCTTAACAGAAGCATAAACTCTTTATGAATAACTTTACTCAATTAATATTCTCTCAATCATCCATTACTTGACATTAACCACTTGATCATCAACTACTTGTATTTATACTGAACTATTACTTCTATCAGGTGCAGGAAGTTTCTAAGTTCTAGAATTACTTTTATGAACATCCTTGATCTTAATGGCATATATCCTCTAGCTAACAACTAAATGAAAACATTATAACACAGCCCCCTTCCTAGATTGTGAAGTCCCTTGGCCAATTCTAATACATAACTAAAATAATATAGTAAACTATCCTTTCACCAAGTCTTTTTTGGTGATTTCCTTTTCTGAAGGTTATGGCACACAGATGGGATGGCCTCTTATCCCTTGTTATCACAGTACAGTTCACATGATTCATAATAGTTTTCTACAGACCCCTGGCACACAACCCCCAAAAACGTATTCCCTCCAGTGTCTTTGTAATACTTAAATGTTCAGGTGTTGGAAGGTTGTGGAGATGATGGTTGGTTTTTGGGGTTTATTGATGCAAAGCAATGTGGCTATCTGCACCAAACAACTGGTATAGAAATAAAAACAAAAAATAAAACACTATAAAAAATAAAGAGAAATGAAGTTAAAAGCTAAACAATGTTCAAAAATCAAGTAAAAACTAAATAGAAGTAAAAAGGCCAATGGCCCGCAAAAAGCTAAAAACACAATCAAGATAGACAATGTCACTATCGCCAATGACACCATCCAATGGTCAGGGGTAAACCCTTAGAAAATACATGTCTCAAGTGGTGCCACCACTTACATTCGTAATGACAGCATGAAAGTAAAATGTGGGCAATTGTGACCTGAGTGTCACAAAGGCCACGCATTGGCAGATCAGTCCCACATAAAAGAAAATGATGGGTGAAAAAACTGTGATCAATGTGTAGCTTAGCCAAGACAACTTCCTCCCTTCGATCCTTACAGAAACTAGATGGTCAAACAACAACAGTAGGTTTAATCTGGAAAAGTTTGTTATGAAGTTGCTCACTCCAAATTGACTGTCAACTGGCATGAAGCTGGGCCTTAGTCACAGGACCAAGATCCATATAAGAGACAGGCTACAGCTGTGACAGCACCAGAGCAGATAGATTTAGCTGTGGTGTCAGCATGCTTGCTCCCTAGAATACCAACATGGCTGGGTATCCAGAAAAACTGGATAGAAATGGATGACAGAGAAAACTGAGCCAGTCCTTTCACAATGTCTAAGAAAACAGGGTTAGAACTAACATTAAACAATTCGAAGGCCAGAAGAGAGCTAAGAGAGTCAGTGTAAATAGTACAATTAGTGTACTGCTTAGCTTCTATATGATCCATGGCAAGAGAAATGGCATACAACTCGACAGTGAACACAGAAACTGTGGAGGGGATCCTGTGAGCAACCACCGAGCAACTAAAAACCATGGCAGAGCTCACAGAGTCACCTGATTTTGAATAATCCATAAAAATGGGAACAGAAGAATGGTTCAAAAGATGTTTAGCAAACTGAAGACAATACTTCCAATCAGGAATATCTGCCTTCCTCAGATGATTCAAAGAAACGTCACAGGTGGGGATGGTAATGAGCAATAGCGGGATGGGCTGATCATCAACATCATCCAATGATAGACCCAATTCAACCAGCTGTGTTTGGATATGCAGGCCAAAAGGAGGAATGACAGACATTTCATTCTGAAAGAGCCCAGCCCACTGGGGAAGGAAGATACAACCACAGGTGGGATGACATGGTAAGGATCAAAGCTTGGTAGCATATTGTAAAGAAAGTTGCAAATGTTGGAGGTGAAGAGGAGGTTCACAGGACTTAGTGTATAAACTCTGGACTGGCAAAGTGCAGAAAGACCCTGTGCAAAGCCAAAGTTCCAGATGATGTACAGTATCCAACATCTTCAAGGTAGAGGCCCTGATGGATCCATAAACCATAGATTCATAGTCCAGCTAATAATGTACGAGTGCACAATAGATCTTCAACATAGAACATTGATCCACTCCCCAAGAGGTGGAAGTGAGGACACAAAGGATGCCCACATACACTCAAGAGCTTTATCTCAGGAACCACAGGAAGAACAACATCACTGAGATTGAGCTCAGATCACGGTGTAAACCCTGTTGGTGGCAAAAATGAATGCAAAGGGTTTTAGAAGAAGAGAAGGTGAAACCATTTGCTGGGATCCACTTGAACAAGCAAGTGAGAGCAGTCTGAAGCTGCTGCTCAATAAACCTCATGTTCAATGACTGACAAGAAATGTGAAAGTCATTGAAATAGAGGTCGTTTGCAACAGTAGGAAGAAGTTGTTGAGTGATAGCATTAATCTTAATACCAAAAAGTGTAACATTCAAGACACAGCCCTGAGCAATTCCAAGTTCCTATGTGAAGGACTTGGAAACTGTTTCAGTAAAGAGTTACGAATAAAAATGGGCAAATGGCCATGCAACTCATGTGAATGGAGGTCCTGCAACATACCCAACCTCCTTGTAGTATCATAAGCCTTCTGAAGATCGAAGAAGACAAAAACAAGATGCTCGCTCTTGAGGAAGACTTCCCAGATCGAAGTTTCAAAATGAGTCAGGTGGTCCATGGTGGAGTAATGTCTACAAAAACTACATCGAGTAGGCGAGAAGAGGTTGTTTGATTCAAGGAACCAAACAAGATGAGTATTAATCATCCTCTCGAAAACCTTACAGAGACTGCTAGTCAAAGCAATTGGATGATAATAAGAAGGCATCTTGGGATCCTTCCCAAGCTTTGAGAAAGGAAAAACAATAGCCTTGTGCCATACATCTGGAAATACATTCTCATGCCAAATATGGCTAAAAACAACTAGAAGAAGAGCAAGAGAGGCAGGAAAGAGATGGCATAGCATCTCATAATGAATATCATCAGGTCTTACTGATGAAGTGCGAGTTGAAATTCCAGATATCCCAGGCCTGTTTCTGAGCCTTCTGTGTTTGTTGGCAGGCAGGAGTCCACCATGGAAAATGTTTCAAGGTTTTAAGAATGGAATGAACAGCTGTTTGAATTATTCAATCAGTTACTTAACTGACTTCTGACAGCCAACAAGCCCCCTCTAATTCCTTCTGAATGAAAAAGGGAGACATTTACACTAAAGGTTTGTCAAACAAAGAATGAAGAAATGAGGTACAGGTACAGATTGGGGTGGTAAATGCTGTTCAGAGTTTTTTATTGTTTTTCGTTTTTGGTCACTGGGTGCAGGATCCATAAAAATGAAGAAACTTCATTTCCCTCTGACCCCAACCACCATGGAATCCTACAAGGAGTTGCACTACAATGCTAAAGTAGAACATTGTAGAGGTGCAGAGTTTTGTGGATACTATGTCCAAACACCAGCATCAAACACAATGTCCACAACACCCATTGAGAATGTCCAACAATGGTACTTAGTTGACAACAGCTCAACAGGACCAGCCAAATGACCCTGGGCCATCCGTCTACAGAAATTCAGGATCAAAATGATGTGTTAAAGTGCCACTAACATAAACTGACTCATCAATGACACCTTTTAACCACAAGGATCCTCTCCTTCCTTTCACGGGATGCTAAACACAGCAAACATGTGGGTGGATGTTTGGATCCCAGAGGAGGTAAACTGAGGATACAGAACTTTCCCTGGGAAGTCCCCTCACCACGTACAGGAATCCATTTTGAGGGGGAGATAATGGAGTTCTTTAGAATGTAGTGACTGTGTATGTATCAACTGTGAACATTGTTTCTTCCCATTTCTGATATAAAAAGCCCAATATATTTTTCTCTTCAAGCTGTATGGAGTGACTATTTTCCATCAGGGTTTCTCTGTACTATTCTTGATCCAATGAATAACTGTTTTCAACTGGAAATGTTTCAGTGGAGTGTTGGATCCCATTAGTTCTTCATTATTATGAATGGATGTAACATCTTGAATTATACTTTGTCATCTTTACTAATTTGTGCTTCCCTCTTTTCACAGCATTTACATGATGTTAAAGTTGTACTCTTGGAGTTTTTAAAGCCATCTTACTACTTGGTCTACTGAATTGCAAAAACTCACCAGCCACTTCAGTGTGCATGATCTGTCTGAAGTGTAAACTTCTGTCCATCTTACTATAATGACCGTAGCTTTTATGTCAGTATCTATGTAAGTAACCAAAACTTCTGCACCATCTATTGAATGGCACCACAAACAAAAATCCACAATAAATTTCACACTCTGGGTATTCAAGATTCAGACACTTAGAAAAATAACCGTAGTATGTGCAACAACCATTTCTTTATAATAGAATACAATTTTAAATAAAAATACTCTCCTCACAATAAGAACACAACTTTCACTAGTACTGTACATGAGGGTTTGATTAAATCTTTATTGATGTAATTTTTAAATATAGTAATGAGAAACTAGAGTTTTTTAAAAACTATTATTTTTTCAATAAACAGTACCACTTTTAATATATAAAACATTACAGTTTATATCAGTAAAAGTTATGAAAATTCTGAGCTCAGTACATTAAATCATTTTGATGCAATGAGTTGCGTATGACTAAAGAGCACAATTCGAACACTTTTCCTGTACAGTACTTCCCAGAAAAAAATCTTTTAGAAAATGTTCACTTTTTCTAAACTTTTTTTCAATGAGGTATGAATACTATGATAAGTAATTATTAGCACAAACAACTGCCTTTAGGGTGGCATTTCTGCTAATATAGTTTATGGAGGAAATGACTTAGGGCTAAAACAACATTTAGTAGCTATTTCTGAGTTGTATAAAGCCTCCTTTTTACAGCATTCATTGCCTTCCTATAGAAAGTAATCACGATTTTTTCCATGCTATACTTGTGATAACACTGCTCATATTGCAAAAACATCTGTATCTAAAATGAGTGTATCTCAAGACTTGGATGTGCCAGTACAGGAGTCTTAGTTAATTCTTTTTTTAAAGTTTATTTAATGCTTGTTTGCAATCACCAGTCAAACAAAA
The DNA here is from genome assembly GCF_000517525.1 of Limulus polyphemus. NCBI lineage: Eukaryota > Metazoa > Arthropoda > Merostomata > Xiphosura > Limulidae > Limulus > Limulus polyphemus. Next base: position 1,027,921 of record NW_013665627.1, read on the forward strand.
TTTATTTAGCTTTCCAAGTAATTTGTGTAGAGGTTGAGCTCTGTCAGAAAATAATATTAATAAATGACTATAGTAAGAGCATAGTCCAAAAAAATCTTCTTACCTCACACAAGTTCCTTGGTGTTATCCAGTTGTGAAGAGATTCAACCTTAGATGAGTCTGTAAACACTTCTCTACTAATTATGTGTTCCAGAAAATGCAGAATAAGATTTTTTTTCCTCAACTGATCTAGAACTTTATTAATCCATCATATGCATTATGAAAGGTCTTCCCTTGAGTGATTATGTCATTCAAGTATACGAGTACAATGATCCATGTTAGCTGAGAAAAAACACATTCAATTAGTTATTGAGATGTAGCAGATGCATTATGTAATCCAAATGGTAATATAACAAACTGCCACAATCCATTTCCTGCAGAAAAAGCTGTCTTCTCTATACTTACTTCATCAACTTGCTTGAAAATATTCACTGTTAAGATCCAAAGTTGAAAATCATTTTGATTCAAACAGAGCGTACAAAGTAGAGTAAATTCTTGACAGTGGGTAGGCATCCTTCTTTATAATTTCACTCATCTTCCAGTAGTCCAAGCAGAACCTTGTGAATACTTTCTTCTTCTTCACTAGTACAATAGGTGATTCCCAAGAACTAGCAATCAGTTCTGTCCATCTTGTTCCTTGATGACTTCTATCTCCTTGAAAGCCTCAGCTTGTTTTGCAAGTGAGGGTCATCTGGCTAATGAAAGTATTGGGGCTGCATCTCCAGGATCAATCTTGTGAGATATTTTATTTGTTCAGTTTCAATCATAATGCTCATTAGAAATGGTTTCCTTATATTCTTTAAGCAAATTATATTATCTCTAGCTCTGACCAGCTGTAAAATTATAACAGCTCTAATCATACAGCTCTTCTAAGAGAAGTAGTAGCTGTTCTTATGTAAGGATTTGACAGACTTCCTATGTCTTGTTTCAAAGGTGACTAAATCTGATGTTTTCTCAGATAGAAGTACTACATATAGAGCTTCACCTCTTCCAATGTTTTATCCAGACTTGACTTGAAACTTATAGTTTGTTTTGTTCAGGACCCTAATGATGACATTTTTATTTTTCAGATCGATAGTTCTTTCAACCATTAATCCTTCAGGACACAGCCCGGTCACTAGAGCTAAATTTATTTGTAACAAGTCCTAGTATGAGTAATTCACTTCTTGGTGGTACAATAACTTCCATCCTTGTTGCAGAGTTCAACCTCTGGTGCAGTAATTGTCATTTAGTCAATAGGAATTTCCTGGTCATAGACTATGAAGCTATTTGAAGCTAGCCTAACCTCCCAAACATGTCTCTGCAGGAAATCAGCTCCTAGTATGCACTCTTTCTTGATGTCAATTATCCTACAATAAGGGTAACTTCCAACTTTTCTCTTGCTGGAACTTTATGTCCACCTGCTGTTCACATCAATCCATCTTCTTTCATCATTGTTGGAAACAGTTCTTACTAGATACAGGTTTTTGGCTGCTGTTTATGTCAATATGTCAAGTTACACTTGAAACATCTATTGACTTGTGGTTTATTTGTTTATTTCCTCCATTCTGTGTAACTATTTGTCTGACAAATAATTTAAATTTTTTTATTTTATTGTTGGGAGTTGAAATTTTGATACCACTCAATCTGATAATCTCGTAACTTTGAGATGATTTCTTTAGTTGCTTATTTGTGATTTTAATGGATTCAAATTCCATTACCAACTGCATGGCTTCCTTTAAGGATGTATGTCTGTTTTGCTTAAACTAATTTTCATATTCTCATTTGTTATAGCCACTATAAATTAAGAGAGGAACCAATGACTTCCTAAAAAATAAAGGGTGGACATCAAATTGGACAGCCTTGAAGAACAAAATGGTGGTCTATTGTTATTCATATTTCATATCATGGTAAGTAATCCTCGAGCATGCACAGAAACTAGGACAGTTTTAAAACTCAAAGTTATGGGATTGAAAGTATTTAACTAAAACTGAAATATTGTAGTTCTTAATTAAGCCTAAGAAGGTTTGCTTTATATTCTTTTATTTTCTACACGTTCTTTACAGTTAGTTATGTAACTTTAATAACCCCAAGTAGCAAGATTTTAATGCTATTATCAATAATAGTAAACCTAATTCAAGAATTTTGAAAAATCTCATAACTTTTATAACTTCTACTATGGTTTTTCCCATAATAGCCTAGTTGTGTTTTTAAGTTGGGTAGCTGAGCAACTTTTAACTCATCACATAATAGGTGTCTTAATGCAGATTTTTGATGAACAACTATAAGAGTAAAGGTTACACCATAACAATACTAGTACTAGAATATAGTAAATTTGTACAGAAATAAGTTATTCCAAGACAAGTATACCTATACATTAATCAAAGAAAGAGAAGTATATGTATTACTCTTGAACTTTGATATGCAAGATCTGTAAATGCAACTACATAAATGTTTTTTTAAATGAGACTCTTAAGACAGTTTTTGAATTTTATGCACATCCCAAACTTAATTAGTATCTGCCAGATACTTAATATTTACAAATGTAATGGTAAAAGGAGAAATTAGATGAAATTTTAACAATATTAAGGTTTAAATCTATTTCACAATCATCATTATGACTGGTATCATGACATGATTGTTTAATGTATCATCTTAAAACTTACCTTAGGAAGTAAATTAGCTTAGGTAAGTTTTGCAGTTGATATAATCAATGCAGATCTCCATACAGAAAACTAAAGAATCACTAATTTTTCAAATATTGTAATAGGATTTGTAACTATAACTAACATGTTTAACTTTTATTAAGAAACAGCAAAAATATGCCAGATACTGTACATACTTTTATTATAAAATATTCAGAAAATCATCGTTCAGCTAGTTGTTAAACCATCATTAAATTGACACTCTGCTACAATTTTATTAAAATTATAAAATTGTACTTGTGACTTAGTTGTATCATACTGTAGATACAAAAAACTTAATAATCACAGATAAAAATAAAAGTATGTAAATAATAATAACTTCTGAACCAAAAATCAACAAGGCCAACAATAAAGCTAATCAAATATACTTTTCTTATGTTTTTACTTATAAAATGAATAGTTTAATCGGCTGGGTTCCCTTGCCGTTAATATTTTCAGTCATAATCCCAATGATGTCTCACAAGGTACAGCCAGTATAGGAAATTTAAGTTAGTCCTAAATACTAAACTTAAGTTTAATTCTAATTTCAAATACAAAGTTTATTTACTTCTCCTTTTGCATAATCTGGTGGTTCAACAGGGGGGTACTTCTTAGGTTGGTCAAAGGCAACATTTTCCATGAACCATTTGAAAGGTTTACATTTTAGAGTTTCCCTCAGAGCTCTCTGTTTTGAAATATTCCCTGGATCAAGGTTACGGTAGTGGGGTCTCCGTTTATAAAGGTATTCTTTATATTCATCCATCCAGACTTCAGCTACACGCTTATAATTCTATAAAAATAAATCAATCTTCAATGAAAATTACAACTTTATTTATAAAGAAAACATTAACTTTACAGGATATTTTAATAAAAAAATAAAGATTATTTTATTTTAAAGTTCATCCAAAATAATCTATTATCATTAATCTTTTGAAAAATAACTATTTTAGTAGGGCCAAGCAAGATGTATTAAAGCTTTCTTTTGAAATGTTATATTTTTAGAATTAAATTAAATGCAAACAGGTGTCTATTCTCCACTCTCCCACATTCCACTTGCATCAGGAGGACATATATACATAGTTGTCATCATGATGGAAATCACATATCTCCTAGTTGTAGTAAGATGAATGCCATGTACCCAGAGAAAATAAAAGAGACCCAGGAAAACCTGAGAATGGACTTGACACTGTAAGAAAGTGCAATGACATAACCTATTAGATTTAGAAAATTAAATAGTAAGTTGTTTCTCATACAGGTTAAAGCTATTAGCAGGGACAAAAGCATAGGGTATGCAAATTGAATAGTCCAAAGTTCTAACATGTTAATATGAGTTGTTACTTTTTGAAGAGTCCAAGAACAACAATGATGTCGATTCCCTCACACAGTAACCCAACCCTCAAATCTGTGAAAAGACAATGGTTGAGAGAAAAAGAAATAAAAGAAGTTCCTGCTGTTACAGACTCTCAATTCAATCAAAGCTGGAGAATCACAAGAGTAATGGTAGAACTGTTGATCATACATGATAATGAGTTTGAAGTGAGATGCCATTGAGAAGTGATTAAGGTCCCATTGTAGGTGATGCATGTGCATCTTAAGTGAATGACATTGTGTAGTGTAGCCATTATTTCCAAAGCAGAAAGGATGTCTTTGACAGAAAATGTACAAGACAGAAGAGTATGAACAGAAAGATCCAAGGTTTACAACACCAAAGGAGCTAGCGTCAAAGTCCCAGATGATCCATCTTAGAGCTGTAGCTAGTTGGGTGTATCAAATGAGTATGTGTGAGATTGAATGGAAAAAAAGGGTCAGAATAAGCTAATCATCAATGCACAAGTGAGAGTTGATGTTGAGGTAATGTATAAAACCAGAAAACACTTTTAGTATTTGTCCAAAAATGTATGTAAATGAGGCCAAGTTGAAGAGTAGAGAGTGAACTGATAAACCATCCCTACTGGGAATAATGGAGAAAATGACATGATGACAGATGAATAGGATATGAAAATAAGCATCCTGTACATCTATCTTTGTCACCCAAAAGCCATGATTTTCAGAATTGTAAACTATTAGACTTAAGAACAAACTGAAGGATCTGTTGAAACCAAGGGTCCCATAGATAATAACAAAATGCCAGAAATGACCTCCCCCAAAATTCCAGATGGAGGAGTTTTCCACAATAGGAGAGAGTCAACAAGCAGGTCAAAAACCCAAAACTAACTTTGCCCTCTTACAGTATTTGTCCAGTCAAAAGAGCTTAAAGGTACACATAGATACAGCAGGTATTTACTGAGAATTAGACAAAGAAGGCAAGAGAGAAGAAAGAACATTATGAAAAAGAATGAAGACCAGAAGCAAAACAAGGTGCTAAAACCCTATCACCTTCTCCTGCTTCTCCTGAATGGGAATCTAATTTGCATGAAAGACCTGCAAAGTCAAAAGATGCAGAAAGAAAGCTCTTTTGAGGTCAGCTGGAATGTTGAGGGGGAAATGAGTTACTTGTAAATCAGAAATCTGGGCTAATGTGTTAAATGAACATAAAAGCCACAAGACTGCAAGACAGATATTTGATCTTGACTAAAAGAATCAGGAGAGCAGGAATAGCTAATAACTATGCAGAAGCAGAAAGTCTCACAAACACCCAGTGCTGGAAACTGATGTTGGATTAAAGTGGAAGACCATATGAGAGACCCCACTCTAATAACCAATCTAAGGGTCAAAAACTTGAGAAGTAATATGAGTAGTGGAATATGACAATGCTAAAAATCCACCCACATGATGAATGTAAGGAATATTAAGGTTACTAATATTCTGCTGGTTTCTAAAACCACCAACAGCAATCCAAATATCAGACAAAGGTGGAAAAAATAGATTCAACTGTTGAATTGTCTAACGTGCCACTAGTAACAACAGGTGTAAGAGAAATTGATTAAAGTTTTAAAATAGAACATATCTGAGAGAAAAAAGAAATGCATGAGACCAGCATATACTTTTTCAGGATTATTCTTAACATACAAATTCTGCTCTGCAAACACAGATGGTAAATAAGCCTACACAAAATGTTCAATCTTGTTCAAGATCATGAAAAAATGGAATTATGTTGAAAAAGCACAAATTATAGACATCCTCTTAACGTAAGTACAATAAATCATGTGGAATGGGGAGAGTAGAGAACAATGGGTAAGTTAGGCATGCTCTGAATTGTGTGAAGAACATTCAAAATGTTAGTCACATGTTTGTTGACAGCATGAGAAACACTCTAAAAGGAATATCTAGATCAAAAAAACAAGTTAATAATATTAAAGTACAGTATATTAAATTGCAAAATAATGTTGTTTTAGCCATTTTCTCCATGTAAAACACTTTAATAGTCACGTTTTCTTGTTGTAGTTTCCTTTTGTGAAAAGTTTTCATTATGTAAAAAAAATAGGTTAATTGTAAAGATAGATTGGTCATGACTGTTATTTGTATTAACAAACTGATTAATGAAGCAATCCAAAAGTTTCTGTATGAAATCACTAATGTTTTTATCATTGTTGTCACACAGTTTACCAAAAAAAGTATCTAGATACTGATTTTGTTTGGTACTTACCCTACCAACAAAATCTCCTATGCCTGGATTTGGGAAAGGAGCAAACTTTCGATAAATGTGACCAATTCGTGAACATGGAGCATCCACCATTTGCCCTCCACACTGCCATATCTTAAAAGACAACTCATACTGCTCACCACCCCAAACATCTAGTCCCTCATCATAGCCTCCTAATTCCCCAAAAAATTCTCTGTCAATGGCAAATAATCCTCCTGCCATAACAGGACTTCTGTTGAAAATAAGGAAGTACCAAAAATGTATTCAAACACATAAAAAAAAATCCTTCACAATTATACATTAAGAATAAATATAAGTATAACAAATACAAAACAAAAGAATGCTACAAACATATCATGCTCATTCATCTAAACATTTGAAAACTTTAATGGAAGCAAGTTTGAAAACACAAAAAATAAAATAAGTACAATGGTTAAAACATTAAATCTTAAATATATAACTAGAAGGACTTTAGAACAACAATTTGTATTAAAACTATTCAATGAAATATGAATAACTACGTATAAACAGGTCTTAAATTTAAATGAAATATAATTATTGAAAACACTTTAACCAGGATAATTTACTATATTATATATGTATGATGTTTTTGTTGCTTTACTCACCATAAAGGCATTAAAGAATATGTAGAATTTATGCTACTAATTTATTAATCTCAGTTATTCAGTAAACAAAGTGCTTGATGCCCTAAAAATTAATACAAAGGTCAAAATATTGTTTTCTGTAGGTAACAGTGTTACAAAACTGATTTTAAGGCATCTATATCTTATTTTTCCTTCTTTTTTGAATATTGAAAAAGAATATGGATCAGTAATATGTCATAACATCATAAACAAACAATGAAGTACAGAAGCTTGAGTTGTAATTTTATTACACATAGATAAAACAAACAAACCTGAAAGGTTCAGTTGGATGTTGTAGATCTTCTGGCAATAATGGTAAACGTTTATAATAAAGTTCCCAATCAAAAGAGCCCCGAGCACCTTCATCTTGAGCCCTATAGGCAAATGTTTCGTAATCTAAGACATCAATAAAAGGACAAACCACAGTACGATGATCCTCAGCTATGGGTTCTGTATGATAAAAAAGAAAGTAATTTTGCACATTTAAATCTAATAACAAACAAAGTCTTATACACTACATCAATTCATTATGTATTTAAATAAAACAATAGTAACTGCTAAAGACATATGAACAATCATTTATTTTCTGATGTAATGCTATACACATAGGAGTATATACAAAGGTGGTTTATTTTTGCTATTTGAAACCCGTGATGAATGTAAATCAACTACTGAAGTCTGTAATGATTAAAAATTAATGAAAGGGTAAAGAGGGTTAGATTTATCAAAAAAGTTGGGGGAAAAAATATTTTATACCACTAACACATACATGCATAAAATAAATTACCAAAACATTTACTATAGCCATAATCCTAGACACAAAACTTAATATACTATTAATTAATTAATTCTACTATAATTATGTGTAAGAAATTGAGAATAATTTTATTTACCTGTAGCTTTTTGTTTGTTTGAGCTTTAATACTTTGTAATTTTCTAAAGAACTGAATGATAATAAAAGTTATTAAAGTCGTAAACTTTAACTGACTAGAAAAATATATTCACCTTTTACAAGAGGTTGGTGTTTTTAAAAATGGTTACAATATTTTTTAAATACAACACAAATTCATTTTATGAAATTTAAGAATAATAATGTACCATCATATGACAAAAGTAATTTGCTATATTAAAAAAAGGTTTTTCTTTAACAGAGATTAAATTTCTTGATTGGGAAAAAAAATTATGTTTTCAACATAGAATTACCTGAATTTTATTACCAAAGCTGTTACAACTATCTTAGTTATGATTCTGAAAACATTAGGTATACAAAGATATTTTACACACAATGTAAGTAGTATTACTATAATAGAAAATTAGGAAAACCAGAAGAGAAAAAAATTATCCTTTATTTTAATTACTAATAAATACTATATTTGTAATAATTTCAGCTTTTCAATACAAAACCCTAAAAAATTACAAAAATTTATTACTGTTGCATCTTAAAGAACAAAGTGTACATGAGAAATTCTACACCTAACAATTAGCCACAGAGCTTATTTCAGTGAATAGAAACTTTGATACCTAAGAGAGGAGGTAACCAGTTAACATTAGCTTCTGTGTGGGAGTCCAAAAATATGACTACATCCCCTGTTGCTTCACGAGCACCCATTAGTCGAGCTCGAATCAAACCTTCTCGTTTTTTTGCTCGAATAACTCGAACGTTACTGAAATGTCTTTTGATATAATCTTCAAGAGCTCCCTTAAGTTCCTCTGAAACATAAAACATATCAATGTGAATAAATTCAAACAACTCAATGCAAATACAAAGTTGAATCAGCTAACAGTATCAACCCAAAAATACATTAGCAAATGTGTGTTAAGCCACAATTCATTCTAGAACATGCCTGAGCAGTAAATGCTTTTACTGGCCTGTGGTTTACTTCACATAAATTTATTCCTACCCTTACTTAATTTTCATTTCAGTCTATTTTTTTTTTCTTGTTCTAAAATAAAGATGACTCTTATTCATAAACAAAATCAAAAGACTATTAAATTATACCTAACTTTTATTTCTGTGCTAAGTACTAGTGAAATCCAAAAGTTATTTAAATGAAAATTTCTAAAATGTTTGAAAATCAGAGGTTTATCTTACCTTTGCTGCTAAAATCATCAACTAATATAACTTCTTTGACTAGGCCAGGTGGTGATCGATTCAGTACACTAGTGGCAGTACGCAACAAAGTTGTCCAGTGTTCATTATGAAAAGGAACAACAACACTAGCTGTTGGCAGTTTGGACAGATATAGCTTACTTTTACACCTATATAAATGAATTTAATATTAAACATTTCTGACATACTTTTGTTTACGTACAGATAGTTGAAGAATTTATTATAATAAAAATTAATTAATTCAATGCCACAAACACATGCTTTACTGAAGTGCTTGAATAATCTAATAATCTCTCATTCTTCAACACTTGATTCTTATATATGTAAAGGTCAGTGACCCCACAATAATACATGAAACTGGTGGAAACATCTTTTACATTTCCCATAATATTTCAAATAAACAATAGTTTTCTCAAGCCTTGTGCCCAACCCTTTTTTTTTTGTCTCAAGCATTTTATATACATCATCTATATACAAAGGTGTAATAGCTATTTATACATTAACTGAACATCAGTACTTAATGGCTCTACAATGTATGCTCTTAAATTATTGTATATGTGTGAAATACTTTGTACATTAGAAACGTTATAGTCCCAATGAAAGATTGAATGAAAATCATCCAATTGTAGAACAGTAGTAGCATCTGGTTCTAACTTAGATTTCCCTCTCCTCTTTAGCATTCTAAATTAATCAATCACAAGTCTGAGACACTTATAAAGATATACCCATAAAGTATGAAGACATACATTTTAGAATTGAATTTTGGTGTCCCATTTATGTCTAGTAAAGAGTATTTCCAATATTAAAGAGAATGAGGTTTATACTTTTATTTTTCAAAAACTCTCTCTTCATGAAATGGAACTCCATGTACAGATGGTTCAAATGCACATCTTAAATACATCTAATCAACTATGTTAACCATCAACTGTGACACTATTAACAAAATTATATGTATGTTCTGATACAGGCAACATACACAAAACAAACACAGTTAATCATATAATATTTGACTACTTTCTGGTTGTAGGAAATGTTGTAGGAAACATTAACAACTATATATGCGTATTCAATAAAAACTGTTTCATTATGTTTGAGAAAGTATATGGAAATGTACATCCTTAAATTATTCTGCACTAACAAAATGAGAAACATTTTCTACTGGCTGTAAACTGTAATAATTTGAAATGCCATAAAAGATGAAAATTTTATATACACACAAGGTTATTTAGAAAACTTCTGTATTAAAAATTAGAATGCAAACAGTTGAATTCTGTCAAAATAAATCACACATTTGAAATTCTTCCAATGCAGTTCCTTATCTGTTAAAATAATATCCCTAAATTCAGGTTTATAATGCTTTTTAAAATCATTTATTTCTATATACTTATTATGATTTTGTGCATAAGGTATATTTTTGGTTGTGCAACTAATAATTATATATATGTAATTTTTCAATTTGTTGCTAACATGTAAACTTTTATCTTAAAATGATACTTTGATCTAAGGTTACAAATTTAAGGAAAAACAATGTTGCAATTGAAAGAAATAAACTATACACCAACACTGTTTCCTAGAATGTGCTTAATGTTTAAACACATAATCTTCTAACATGGCTACTTTTTGGTGAACTCTAAATAACTTACAAAAAAACCTTTGCAAACTTCAAATGTGTGTAAAATATATTACTAACTAAATGAATAAATAATTAAAAGTTCTGGCATAATTTAGATAGTGTTCTTAAAAAATGTGATGACTGAAACAGTAAAATGAATTTCATCCTTCCATATCAAGTTTAAATTATATCTTTAGCCAAGTATATTTGCGGAATTTTTTCTAAATTTTCTTGTAGGTGTTCTGCATATGATGTTCTTGTTTATTGAATGTCAGAAGTTCATAAACATATGTTAATTCTTATACTTATATAAAGTGTGCATATATCAGGAGTGAAACCATTTGGCTCATATACTTGTATAAACTGATATAACTTATTTCCTTTTTCCCCATATAAATATTAGTTGAAATAAGCAGTTATATATGCAGCACTATAGTTTGGTATACAACACTTATCTTTGTCCTGTGCACGTATTTTAGAAAAGGAACTCACTTCAGAAGCCAAAATCAGCTAAATACTGCTGTGGTATGATTAAATCAAAAATAAAATTGGGGAAAAAAAATTACAACACAAAAAACATGGCTAATTATAAATAGATGTTTTAATGTTCAGAATGTTTATGGCTGAGACACCCTTCCTCTGGTGATTTTCAAGTTTTAAAAGATCAAACTCACCAGAGAAAAAACATCCCAGCCCAATACATTGTGAGAATGAAAACATCTATTTATTTTACTGAAAGCGGGCCATAGACCACTTGGAGGGGTCACCTGTTTTAACCATTCCCACCACTATACACTAGTGTGTTGTCTGTCAGTCAGTCAGTCAGTCAGTCAGTAGACACTGAAATAATGTCACATAAGGGACACTTAACATTGCAATTTGTACTGTCACAATGTCAATAAAATATGGTTATGACATGAATCACAAGAAGAATTATGCACTCTGTAAGCTACAACACAGCATGACATATGAACTTCACAAGTACGAAATAAAAACATTTGTTACTCTTAATTTTGGAAGTATATCTAGTCATTAGCCATTTTTGTGGTATTATCTTTTCCCTTTTTTGTTTTACCCCAGAAGCCATTAAGAGTTAAAGTAAAATTATTGGAAATAAAAATTTTATTTATTTGTTCACTTCTTTGTGTTTATTGGCTTTCCTGTCTATATTCAATTTGCTCCCTGCACTTCGAGATTCTGCATTTTGCAGATAATATGAAACTTATCTGATGGATACCAGTGAACTTCAATACCATAGAATAGCTAAAAAAAATAACTTTTTGGTGTTGTGACCAGAATTTATTATTCCATCTCGTATTGTATTGAACTATTTAAGATCACACAGAACTTTCAATTGAGAGGAAGAAGCTGAAGAGAAGTCAAACTCTTGAGAATGTGACAAGGAGTAAAAGAGGCACTCTATTAGTCCTAATGCTTTCTTCAACTATGGTGAGAGTTATGTCTGAAGCTTTGATCTGTCTCTGAGACCATGAGGTTGAAAAGCATCTTGCTGGGTTGTCCTGGATGTCTATATCACAACAATCTCCAATTGTCACTTCATATGTACTGGAATACAGGACAGTAGGAAAGGGTCACAGTGGCTTCAAGCAACTGAGCACTGTGGCCTCAGGCTGAGGATGTCAAAATCCTAAGGATGTGTGCATCTTATGATCTCTTGAAGAAGATGACATTGTGAGAATGTCTGGTGGCCAAGGACTTGATAGGAACTGATGATGAAGTGTTATATCACACCGTGCATTGTCATAGTGGCTATGATGGCTCACATTAGCATGTTCTGTTGAAGATAGTCAGAGGATGTCACACCAGTGAGGATGAAAACATCCCTTAAACTCTAGAAGACCAGTGCTTCCCCCAAATGTACATAGCTCATCAGCCGAGTAGAAGCTGGTAGTATGTTTCTGTCAGCATCAACATATAATCATGTACGTGAGGTAAAATAACTAAGTGCACCACTGTTTAGAGAGATGGAAAAGGATGACTTTGACTGTTTTTTCATAAGCTTCAAGCAATGTTGTTGCTTGGAATGAATAGGTTCTGGGACAAGCAATACAATGCCTGATGCTGAATCTAGATGGTCCCACACATGATACCTAAAAACATTTGTATAAGGAGTAGCTTGATGTCTCAGAAACAGTTGATAATGTGTTGTGCTTTAGGTTCAACCCAATCAAGAATTGAGCAATCTACAGGGCCAAGTTCAAAGTTCCAAAGTAACAGCCTCATGAAAAATAGGACATTTATGTGGACAATTTCACATCAATGCAGGGGAAGGCATTTGCAAACACCAAATGTCACAATGGATGGTTAAGAGAGCCATAGAGTTGGCATCACATATAATATGTGCCAATAAGGGTACAAGGTTGAGTTTATAGTGGATACTGATGTAACCAGAACATTACTCAAACTTGTGGTGTATCAGGCACTCCATAGAAAGTCACCACTTTAGCTAATTAGCAAAACTTTGTTCTGGGGAATGGAGATGCATATTTCCAACTTCAATTTGGTAACATAATAATTTTCTTTGGTATGGGTTTAGAGATTGGTATTTTAGGGAAGGTTCTACTACAAAAACCATCAGCCACTTTTGCAGTGCTACACCAAAACCATCAAATGCTAGCCAGTTTAGGCCTGAGAACAGTGGACTGTGTGTTTACATATTCAAAAGTATGTGGTAATTTTCCACTAATGTGCAAGCAATATTCCGTAGTGTATTATGTACTACAACACACTTTAGTGCATGTGTTAATACTGTCTACTGCTGTGATAGAACTCATGAATGAAATTCACTATCATCTGCAATGATGATAGCCAAAAAGAAAGAACACTAAGGTTCTTTGTGGGTTTTAGAAAGGAAAATGTGATGCCCATTCTTAGATACCCATTTCTTCAATACACTAGATCTTTCTTCTGGATACTTGAAAGTCAAAATGGACCATGAAAGCATTCAAAAAGGATAGAATGAATTCTCCATTATGCCACTTGGTCTGTCTAATGCATCTGTCACTTTTAAGTGACTAATGTAGCTTACATTTAAAGGACACATTACTGCAAGTGTGCCATTTTTGTTTCTAGACATATTCATGTCAAGACAGTAAGTGATAGTGTAGCCATTTTACCAAATAAGCTGCCCAGAAGAAAACTGGCCATAATAAAGGAAACTCTCTCTCTAGAGAATCCCCCTAGATGTAGTTGGTTGTCTGCCCACAACTAAAAAAAGGGTAATTGATATGTACTGGCCATTATCAATTATATCACCACATGAGCAGAAGCTCAACTATTGGCTGACATGTTAATGTAACCCATTACACATATTTTGACTGAACAATGAAGTCTGTGTCTTGGAATGCCTAGAAAGATCCACATGGATTATGGAGCTAGCTTCAATAGCTAGTTGTTTGTAGAACTGTACTAAAATGTTAGGTGTGGTGAAAACAAGCACTTCACCATATCATCCACAGTTTGATACTGTGGTTGAAAGGGCAGTACAGTCTAGAAAGTGTATGCTTGCTAAGTTTGTTATCGTTGACTAAACCAAATGGCATAATCATCTACTGTATGTCAAAATACCATAATATGCAAGAGAGTAACAGTTAACTGATTGTTCTCCAAACCACCTGTTCTTTGGATGAAAAGTACACTTCCCAGTGGATCTTATGTATGACCATACAACCAGTGCTTAGGAGCTGTAGTATCGACAGGAATACATTAAATAGCAGCATTCTGCAATTGTGAACAAAAAAAAAAACAACAACACAAATTAACATGCTAAAAGATTGACAAAACAGATGTACTTCAAGAGATGCTACGACAAAACATTAGTGGAAAGAAATATCAAGGTTTGTAAATGTATGTTTGTTGTACATGCCTGCAGTGCAAAAAACTCGTTTCTGGATGGACAAGTGTGCATCTTTTCTGTCAAGAGTTCAATGAGTTGTAGCAACTGTGCAACACTCGTATGTCCATCAAATATGTTAGCAAACTAATACTCTGCATCAATGACGAACTTCTTGAAAACTATTATCTTCAGGAATCAGAAATGGATGAGCAAGTTGACTCTGATGATGATAAGACTGTGCTGCATGATTTCATCCCAGATCATGAGAAGAAAAACTTTTGTAGTACACATCTGGCTAATCGTGAGTAATTAGATGAGGAAATGCTAGTGGAGGTGCAGTTAAGTCTGTCATTGGTCAACCCACATACTGACACTGACCTCCTAATCATTATGGCTAGGATTAACTGTTTGACAAGCAGTCAGGAGGATCACCTTAAAGAAAGATGAATGGCTCAAAGGAAGTGGTGTTCACCACTTTCCAAGCTATCAAGTAGTGTTTCACAATAGTATGTGTGTGCAGTATGTCAAATGATAGCTACTGATTATACTAACACTTAAAACAATTGCTTGGTTGAAAAATCGATGACTGAAATGGTGTTGCGGCCCTTGTTATTTTTAGCTATCAAGCGATATTTAATAGTGAGATGTTTGTGATAATCGTTTGATCAATCTAGCAAGTTGTAGCAGAATATCTGGTTTGGTTTGTTTGGAAGTTTGCACAAAGCTACATGAGGGCTATCTGTGCTAGCTGTCCCTAATCTAGCACTGAAAGACTAGATGGAAGGCAGCCAGTCATCACCACCAACTGCCAACTTTTGGGCTACTCTTTTATCAACGAATAGTGGAATTGACCTTCACATTATAATGCACCCATGGCTGAAAGGGCGAGCATGTTTTGTGGGATGGGGATTCGAACCCGCAGATTGCAAGATGAGCGCCCTAACCACTTGGCCATCCTGGGCCAAAACATGGTGAACCACTTGAAATTATGTAACTTAGTTTTTATAAAGCGAATGTCACAGTATAATCACTTGCTCAATCGATATGGTGGAAAACAGTGTATCAAATATTTTAGAGTATGTTTCATTTAGCAATATGTTTGACTTGTATGATCAAACAATGTAAGAAATCTAATAAATATTAATTAATTTTTTATCTCAATATTATTTCTGAACAAGGCAGTCATAATGAACTACATTCTGTTGTAGTGTTATCATATGATGTTTGCATGACTACATAAATATAATTCTGAATTTATTTACAAAATTAAATGCAATTTTATTAATTTATTCAAATTATGTTTAATTTATATCAGAAAGGAAGTTAGAATTGTGAACAGACAGGTTATGAAACCTTCAATGTTAAAAATGTTGGTTACTACTTGTAAATTAGTTGGTTAAATTGCCGTTAACAGCATAAGGCATCTTGTTACACCACTTAACCAATGGAGCTGGACTGTGTCTCATTGGAAACCAGACAATGATGGAAAAACTCGTATGTATATGAGACAGCAGAACTTGCTGACTGGTAAATGTTGTCAGGGTCCAAAATGATCAGAGATCTGGCCATAAGAAGCTACGTGGATGGACATTCATTAATGCTTGTAAAAAAACGAGTTATTGCATCATAGCAACCAGTGCATTTTCTATGAACTATGTAAGAGATGGCACCTGTGCTATATCTGTATCCAGATGGCTTTTTCTAGAAAGGGTTAAATCGTAGCCCGAAAGGTTGTGAGATTTAACCTTACATAGCTAACTGAACTTTTGACTTATCATAGGTTGAGTTCATCTGGAGTTTTCAGTGTTGGCTTTTTAATGAAGTCAGAAATCTTTCTAACAGCGTGACAGTGTATTGCATTAACGACAGAAGTGTGGTAAACTAATCAACTATTTCAGCCTAATGCTCATCGAAAATACGTATTAGAAACATACGTTGGCGAGTGTGAGGTAACTTTCGTCAACGATGTATTGTTTGAGTGTCTGTCCTCTGACAATGGATAATGTGAGATGCGCTCACCACCTCAAACAATTGATAGCAAGCAAATCTGTATTAATTTGATTCTGGAAAGGGACCCTACAGAACAGCCGCAATATACAAGATACTGTTACGTATCTACTCGTTTGTTAATTTCCGGTATAAATTCTTTCCGAGGAACTTCAGCGATACAAGTCATTTCTTAATTAAAACTAGTTTATTCTTTCTCGATACAACTTTG